>NW_028145609.1:305000-592500 GCF_977016875.1 Pavona decussata
GAGAGAGAGAGAGAGAGAGAGAGAGAGAGAGAGAGAGAGAGAGAGAGAGAGAGAGAGACAGAGAGAGAGAGAGAGAGAGAGAGAGAGAGAGAGAGAGAGAGAGAGAGAGAGAGAGAGAGAGAGAGAGAGAGAGAGAGAGAGAGAGAGAGAGAGAGAGACAGAGAGAGACAGAGAGAGACAGAGAGAGAGAGAGAGAGAGAGAGAGAGAGAGAGAGAGAGAGAGAGAGAGAGAGAGAGAGAGAGAGAGAGAGAGAGAGAGAGAGAGAGAGAGAGAGAGAGAGAGAGAGAGAGAGAGAGAGAGAGAGAGAGAGAGAGAGAGAGAGAGAGAGAGAGACAGAGAGAGAGAGACTTGTGTCCAACGGTACTGCGAAACAAGTTTCAGCTGGCGTTGCACCGTGTAACATGGCCGGTTTCGTGAAACTTTTTCGAACTTCCGTTGCGAGACAAGTTTCACGATAAGTAGAACCGCTTTCTACTTCTGCAACGGCTCGCAACGGTCGCAGTGGTAATAAAACAAGAGTTTCACCGTGTAACAACACTTCGTTAAACTGGTCTCGTTCGGTCTTGCAGCGCCATTGCAAACAAGTTTCAGCTAAACGTTTCAACGTGTAACGACAGCTTTATGTAAGTTTTCAACTCTTAGGTTCGTGAAACACGTGAAAACAAGGATTCGATTCACCCGTTTTACTGATACATTAAATAGATTTGCGAGACTGAATGGAATGTCTTCTGCCCCTCGTCCCTCTACCCCAATTGCCCTGTTACGCTTAATAAATATACGACGAAAGAAGACGACAGTTTCTTCTGCATTATATACGCATATAGACAGAGAATTTGTAGGTTGACATTTTTAGCCATTCAATAACGTATCAACTGACCTTGCTTCCTCGCTCAGGATTGGCTGCTCCGTCAGCAACAAACACGGAAATAGATGACGCCATTGTTGCTACAAATAGAGTATTTATGACAATGCCCACAAGAACGGAGATAATGGCAAGTAGCCTTCCAGGTACAGATATTGGATAATGATCACCATACCTGTGTCACAAGATTGGATTGTTATTAAAGTTATCAGGAAGGTGACTGTTTTTGTTACTGCGCATACGTTCTGCTCATCTCGAGATACTCTGGTTTCCTATGGGTGGTGCCGACTAATGCAGATATATTTTTGTGCGGTTTAAAACTATGCGGAGAAGGCAGAACTTAGCAAGTGCTCTTGGTATTCAAAAAGAAAATTAGGAGTAGCCATGCATTTTTTAGAGAGAATAAAGCTTTTTTTTTAAATTAAAAAAAAAGAAAAAACGCCACGCATTGCTTCGCATTTAACTGTTCTTTTTTTTAGAATAATTGTCGCTTTTATATCTTAAAAATGCGTGATTTCCTCCAATTGTCTCTTTGGATTTCAATAGCCCTTACTAAAATCTGCTTTCCCCGCCTAGTCGTAAACCACACAAAAATACTTCCTTATTAGTAGGTACCGTTATTTAAAGGAAGTCTCATTCTAAGCTCTATCACATTGCTCCTAACCATAAAAAGAGAACAAACGCCAAAAAAGTGAAAGTTTGCCATAAAATATCTAAACCGTTGGAGGTTCGATAAGTGTAAATTTGTCTGGTTGCCATTAAACCAATGAAAGTCCTTATCACTACGTCACATGGAAAATAAAGAAATAAATCACCTCCAAATTTCCATAATTGTTTAAAATTAGCGTTAAAAATAAACAGGCATTTGCAAAGGTTTAGCTTCAATAAAACCAGACGATGCTAAAGCCCAAATTTAAAGGGAACGATACCCAAAGTCGTACATAGTCCGTATTTCCGTTGTACTCATCGTTAATGGCCTATGACAATATAATGTACTTTAGCCAACATGATAATGTTGACGACTTTTGCTTGCTTTCTGTTATTTTACTTACCCAACGGTTGTCATGGAAATAATAGCCCACCACAGACCTTGTGACCAGCCTCGTGTAAATCGCGGTGAAAACTGAGCTGAGTTCATATGATTCTCCTGCAATTAGAACAACCGTGAAAAACGAGTGAGTATTCAATGACCACTGAATTCTGTAATCTGGGCTGAGTTGCTCGAAGCATGGTTAGCGCTAACCATTGGTTAAGAGGTATTAAATCCTATGGGTTTTTATGGTATTTAACGCGGGTTAGCGCTAACCATTGGTTAAGAGGTATTAAATCCTATAGGTTGTTATGGTATTAAACCCAGGTTAGCGCTAACCATGCTTGGAGCAACTGGGCCCTGAAGTTTAAATCCAAATGTTATAATTACTCATACAAAAATTGACTAACTGGGTGGAGATTTGTACAGGAAAGGAAAGGAAAAAAAACACACACATGATTTCGCTTTTGTTTGTTTTATTTTTTTTTTCTTTAAAGAGCCACTAGTTATTTGTCGGAAAACTCTTTATTGTTTGTCATGGATTAAAAGTATTGCACCTCTAAATAAAATTCCAGCGAATTGAAATGAGGTTTATTAGTGTATTCAATGTTAAACGATAAAAATATTCCACAGAAACACATTTAAAGCAATTGAATTTTTACTTCAAATTTGACTCTTTCCCTAGTGATCATCGCAATCGTCCTTTTTCAAGAAATATTTTTTCCTCCAGTCTGAATTTGGTGGTTATTCCTAAAGTATCTGTGATTATGGTGCAACACGATACGTCCTTCAAAAACTTCCTGGACAAATCAATGTCATGGATTGCAATTCACTTTACACGATATCTGAGATTAGTCAAATGTACATAAAAAATGACGATTTGTGTACTTTTCAAGGGTGGGCCGATATCAGTTTTTCAATCAATCCGATATACGATATTTACCGATTTTTGGCATTTTTTTGATATCGACATTGCTACCGGTATTGTGACGTCATCATCCAAGTCTTTCCTTTGAATTATAACTTCCACTCCAAATAGACTCTTAACGGTCCCTATGCAAAACGTTTACGTCATCTCGAAGGTAAAACGTAGTGTCGGGGCTACAAACAAGCTACCAGGAGTAAAAGGGATGGGACACTTACTTCGAGCACAGTGCAAAAGCACATAAACAAAGGGGAAAAAATTGGTTTTCGCCACCAAAACAGCCTGAGTCGAAATGAGCGAGTTCAAAGGATAGAAATTTGATTTGATTGGCCTTAATCGAACGTTGAACCGTAGATATGGTCTAATTCAAGATATCTTCACTTGTGATCGGCACTGAATCAGATGGAGCTGATAATTACAGCTATATCTGATTAATTTTAATGACATTTCGGTTGAATGTTGCAGAGACCTTTCGAAGGGGGAAGAGGAATATACATTGTATTTTGGGCAAAAAGGCTGGTATAACCTTTAAATGTATGAATTAAATTACATAACGGTTTGTAAAGACAAAGAGAAGCAAAAAACGAATGATAAAAATTGACGTTATGGCGTCACCATGACAGCGAAACGTCGGTTTTTATTGTTCGTTTTTGCTTGTCTATGTCTTGAAATTCAATTAATTTGTTTCAAACTGAACACCACTTCGGTTTCTTACCACACTCCAGACAGCCAATCCAAAAACGCAATACATCACAAACATAATCAGAAAAACGGGCCAGCCTTGCAGCACAGAGGACCCCAACTGGCCAGCATACACTCCAGGATGAGGCTTCTTCATAAGCACAACCAGCTACCTCTACCACGGGAAGGAATACCCACTCCCCTCTCGCAAATGGAATATGAGGCGCCATATTCATGGGTAGATTCAGTTGCGTGTGCGCGTCCAGCGAACTAGTGATGTTATCAATGCTAAGCATCTCTTCTTTGAATATTATTGTTGTCCTTTTATGGCCATGGCACGTGCCACAAGCATGGGTTACCATATCAGGTAGCAGTTCAGGTAATATTCCCGCAGGACTTGTCGCGTTTATGTGGTTGTTCTTGAAACATAGGGGCGGAGCTTGCATCCAATTAACAAAAAATCTCTTTGGACATCGACAGGTCTCTAAATAGCATTTAATATAATGTTAAATGTTATTTAACATTCGATTGACATCATATACTATAGATAACATTGGCTTACTATTTAAGAGACTATAAAAGATACCTCTAATTAACTTCGACTGCTAGAGACAACGTCTTTTCCGGGGCTTGTTGCACCTTCATTGCATTGATTGAAAATTTGAACATGAAGTGTCTCACTATCGTAATTTTATCAGTTTGTTGAATTTTCCATTTACTTTTTTACTGACCTACGTGAACAGCCTCACTGTAAGGGCCAGGGCCTTTGTCAGTCAGAGCTGCCACCTGCAGGCTGTAAGTTGTGTATGTCTGAAGGCCCTCTATCAAAACCCCTGTTGATAAGGGTCCTACGGAAAAGTTCCTACTCCATGTTTGGTTTTCCACATGAGCAGATTCCTTGACTTTGATACGTATGGAATAAGCTTTAGGGATCCCTCGCCAGCAAGATTTTGCCAGTGGCTGCCAAATCAAACGGATCTTATTTGGACTCGAGTGGTTACGCGCCACCATCTTTGTAGGAGAATTACAGGGGACTGTAAATCGCAAACAAAAACGTCTAAAGATTAGCAAAATATGACTCAGGTGAAAAAAAAAAATTAACGTTGATATAAAGGCAAGGGTTAAACTGTTTGTCGATAAAATGCTTTTGAGACATTGTGTGATCAAGAGAAACCGACGTGTTTGTCAAAAATAGTATGACAGTGATAATGGCTTACAATAGTTGAGCCTCTCGTAGGTGACAACCAAAATGCGAGCGCGGAAAAAAAGTGGTTATGTAAGAGTATTTGTAACTTGTAATAATTTGACTGAAAAAAAGAAAGAAAGAAATAGTACAGGAAAATAAAGGAATTCTGTTTGCCTAAAAATGGGTTACTTAAAAAAATTAGGTGGTCTCTTAGAAAAGCACGGTCACATATAACAATAACAGTAATTCAGCGAGGTTCATTTGTGTTAACTACGAAACTCTGCATGTTCAGACAACCCGTTACCTTAATAAACTACTTACCAAATAAGACTGTATTCCATCTTTTGTAAATGTATCTTATTTAGAGGTAGATTCAAAAGGAGGAGATCATCTCATGTAACAATTTACATTATGACCATTTTGGGGGTGAGCTGACTGAATATCCCATGATCTCTTGCGGACTAACAACTTTGGCTGTGGAATTGAACTGAATACTTTTCCTGCCTCCTGCCGTCTCCCCGCCAAAAATTTCCGATAACTCTTCTTTCATTTTGTGAGAACAAATGTCAAGTCGTTAAAGCATTAATGCAGTTCATTTTGTAGCTTATTTTGTGCATATCAGTAGCATCTTCCACTCACCATCTTCATCTGTCATTGCAAAGACACATGGTGACTCCTGTCCCACCCCTCCTAGGGTCACCAGTTGAACTCTAATGCAATACCGTGTATACATTGCAAGACCACGTATCTCCACAGATTCATGCGAACCATTTGCGGTTATGACTTGAGCTGTTTCATTTTCGGTCTTGTCATAAGTAATTTTAAATGGAAGCAGTTCATTTGGCCAGCGGTCTTGCCATTCAGACTTCCACTTGACTAAGAGAGATGTTGAACTTGTGTTGCGAACTTGGATGTTACTGAGCGGGACTGGAAACGAAAATATGAATACAATGAGAAGATATTATATACAGTCACTTCTATGTTAAACAACAAACCATAATATGACAACTTAAATTGATCGGATGCACTAAACCTTGAAAATTAAACAGACTCCTCTACTTAACGTAGTTGCACATTTCATGATGAATTATTCCCATTGTCGGAATAAGGAAAGAAAGAAAACTGGTGTTAAATATCAACTGAGCATGTAACATTTAAGACGTTACGGTTAATTGAGAGGTATTTTTTTCGTTTCTATGGCTGCTGGATCAAAGAGCAACAAAATAGCTTTTTACTATTACGGCTATGAATATAGTGGGATGAATGAACGAAGGAACGAAGGAACGAAGGAACGAATAAATGAATGAATGAATGAATGAATGAATGAATGAATGAATGAATGAATGAATAAATGGATGGATGAATGAATGAATGAATGAATGAATGAATGAATGAATGAATGGATGGATGGATGGATGGATGGATGGATGGATGGATGGATGGATGGATGGATGGATGGGTGGATGGATGGATGGGTGGATGGATGGATGGATGGATGGATGGATGGATGGATGGATGGATGGATGGATGGGTGGATGGATGGATGGATGGATGGATGGGTGGATGGGTGGATGGATGGATGGATGGATGGATGGATGGATGGATGGGTGGATGGATGGATGGATGGGTGGATGGATGGATGGATGGATGGATGGATGGATGGATGGATTTGTAATGGATAATAAAGAAGCATAGAAAGTTACTTTAAAAGGTGCTCTACGTATAGGTAAAGGATTTTGTGTTTGGTGCTTTGTGCAGGCCTTAAAATACTTTAGATATACCTGAACATGGTCTTATAGGCTGGCAGACCCTCATTTCAAGATCAGTGGTATTTCGTTGCCAATATACAGGGGGAGCGTTGGGGCAATATGAGCGGTTACGTGACTGAGTTCCCACTCCACAGCTCCTGCTGCATTGGGACCATGATCCCCATTCCCCAATTGGAGCATCGCCTAACGCTCCTATGGAAATAGAGAAAATAAAAAAAAAGGAAAAGTCTAAATCCAAAAAGCGAGAACACTTTTGTAAAGATAAGCGTGACTATGCATGTTAGCAAAGAAGCAAAACAAACGAATGGAATGAAAACATTTGACTCCGTTATTTTCCGATTCAAGTAGACCGTGTCGTTTTATTGTTTAAAAGATGATTGGAATCACTCAAATTTAATATACTCAACATTCAGAGATTTTATTCCTAACCTCGGGACGTATTATACATTCTAGTTTGAATGCAGGAAGACTTTGATATTTTCTTCACCAAACATTTTAAGTATAATTCACACGAAGATTCGGCTCGTTACTTCTGTTGCAACTGATCATGAAACTTTGCGGACTTGGCACCGTAAAATAGCTAGATTTTAGGGAAACAAACAGTTTGCTTATGTGCGTGAACCTGCCGATAAAACAGATTTATTTATTAATGCTGTTTCTCCTACCAGGTGGTTTGTACTTAACCAGGAATTCATTGTTAACAGGTCGAATGTCGTTTCCATCCGGGAGCTTAACGCCAACTGTAATGTGATATGCCCCTCCAACCTGAGCCAAAATCGCCTCCAGGAGGTATGAATGGCCTTTGGACAATCTGACTTCCTTGGAGTTCAAACTAGAAACAAGTGAAGTATCAAACTCAACGTTTGCCCTTAAACGTCTATGCCCAAACTTATACGGTCGTTGGAGTTACGCAAATCAGTGTATCACCTTACTTTTGGCGATGTGTTTTTCTTTCTTAAAATCAGCTGTAGAAAATGGAATCTAACGAGTTAGAATTATACTCCAATAGCCCAGGCTTTCTTGCTTGCCCAAACAGAGGGGAAATGGCTTTCCTACCAATGGCTTCTCTTTGATAATAACAAACCTTTAACTTGCTCAAAGATAAGAGTTTCCCAGAAGAAAGCAGAAAAAAAAAGGACTACCGAGGAGACAAAACGAACAAAGCAGCAAAATCGAACACAAGCTCGTAGGAAAGTTTGGCAAAAAAGAAATCTCAAGATACTTGCTCTCTGTAAACGTCCAAGCTAGATCTTTCAAACCTGACCTCCCTTCCTGAGAGGATCGCCGGTAAAGTTAGTGCGTGACCTGTTAGCAAAAGTTTAGGTACTGTTTGATTTGACTGCAATAAACTTCACAATCCCCAGAAGTGTACTTTTGATCATAAATTTTTTGATTTTATTTTAATTTTAGCACAATAATGGTTAATTACGTTATTTCATCAATTCCTGAATAATTCATTACTACATATAGACACTTCTTACACCAAGGGCTTCCTTCTCCTTCAACAAAACCCGGAATTAAAAAAATCTACGCCTAAATCAGAATAAGCATTTTTTGCTTTTACTTTATATATTTAGATATTTTTTCTCCTAAATAAGCTCAAATTAAAACTGTTAGCAAGATGATAAATAAAGTTCTGTGATTAAATTTTTGACGACCACTAGCATAGGAGGATGTTCTTCTCATTTGAGACTGAACTGCTGTTTCCAATGCGCACTTCAGTGACCTTACAGAAATTAAAAGTCGTTTATTGTATTTGCTTCTATCAATTTCTGCCCCCTCCCTCCCCTCCCTGTTTAGCTAGCTGGTAGGGTTCCGAGACTGCAGGTTCTAGGTTCTAGGTTCGAAATCCTGCTGGGCTACCAACGAGCATCTTAAAATTACCAACAGATTGTTACTAGCAGTGCTCATTGCATGTGTCTGATCTTCAGCTTGAAAAATCTCCTCACAGTATAGTGAGGTTAGACTGTTGGTATTGTCTCCTGTACACCTTTGCTTGCTAAAACTTTACAAGTTGTTTTAAAGTTAAAAAGTTTGCCCTGCCTATAAGGACTTGCTCTTTGAATAGGCCGTTATAGTTGTTTTGTTCAAAACTAGGTCGAAATGCGTTTCAACTGCGTTCAAAACGCGTTTGAAATGCATTCAAAACCATTTAAAACTCTTTAAGACGTGTTTCAAACGCGTTTAAAGCGCGTTCAAAACCTTCCAAACGCCTTTAAAACGCATTCAAAACGCGTTTAAAACGAACTTAAAACTTGTTCAAAACGTATTTAGAAAGCTTTTTAAAACGCGTCAATATGCATTCAAAATGTATTCAAAACCCGTCCAAAACGCGTTCAAAGCGCGTTAGAAACGCGTTTAAAGCGCGCTCAAAACGCGTTCAAAACGCCTTTTAATCGTGTTCAAAAGACGTTTAAAACGCGTTCACAACGAGTTTAAATAGCGTTCGATGGCCTTTAATTCTTTGTGCAAATGTAGATACCTGTTCCATTCCATGTAGTCAGTATATGACTTTATATTTATTAGAGTCACCAAATTCTCCAGCTTCTCGTCTGCACTAAGTTTTAGCTCACAAACGTCGTCGCAAGCGAGGTAGAATATGTAGCTCCCAGTCTCCGGCGCAAGGAAGTACGTTCGAAGCCGCCTTCCAATGTTGGCGAGGTTCCAGTTTAGAGGAACATTAAGTGACTCAATAACCGTTGTACTTGACGGAGCATCGAGATAAAAATTTGAGCTTCTAACATTTTCCCAGCTCTCTATCTGGACACCAAATATATCTATAAACAAAGTAATACATGTTTTAGTCAGTGATGTAATGATGTCAGGACAGATCAGTATTGGGCAGTACTTGATAACTACACAGTATCTGAACTTCTAGCGTTAATAAAACTCGTTGACTAATCGAAGTCATTATAATGATTGCGTAGATGTCATAGAAATTAACTAACAATCAATAAACCATATCCAAACGCTTCTATAACTTCTAGCTAAGAGAATTACCACTATGCATGAGCATGAAACTTGAATAGTACGTCCAAGGGTATTTCCTTCATTTTATGCTCTATGACAGGGAGTGACGATATCGCGTGACGTGGAAATTTCGTCGTATTTCCAAAACGGCCGCAATCTTCGATTTCCGTATTTCCACGAAAACTTGGAAGAGCAACAAAATTGGTCCCAAAATCCTCCAATACAATACCAGAAAACAAGAAAGTTGCTGTAAGGAAAGTTAAGTTTTGCTCATTAAAGAGGAATATATGCCTATCAATATTTGGTTGTCATGGTCACATCAAATTCAATAAACGTTGATCTACTGCACTTAATTTTCAACATAAATTGCCTAAAAATATTTATAGCAAAGTTTGATAGCACTTCAGATATTGAACAAGTCATTAAAAACGTTTTAAGTCTGTGCAGTCTGAACAGCCACTTAATTCCACGTATAGATAGATATTAATTTGTCGAAGTGCGAGACCTTTCATATAGCCGATCAGTTGAATGAGATATGTCTCCAAAAGGGCAGTTCTCTCCCCATTTGTAATACCGGCAATAAAATTCTACCTTTTGGAAAGGGATAAACACAGCCAGCGCTGACAGCAAAAAAACAATATTTGTGTAGAAAACTCTGAAATTCGAAGTTATTTATTTATTTAATTTTTTCTACATGAAAGCTTAACATATCTTTTAAAGAAATAAAAATTTGAGATGCCCGTCAAAAGATTGTTTTCTTGAAATTTGACTGATGTATATATTCGGGTAACAAAGCGTCGACTTGTGTCTTTGATTTTTCCGCCGATCTGTCTCTAAAACTGCATGTTGCCCTGTAAACATATGAGTAAGTATTTGACCGCAAGCTGTGTAGGATGACTTTCGACACGCACCTCTTTATAAATGGTTCAGTAAATGTCCGCCTACATAATTACAGGCGAATGTACGGGAAATTAAAAACGGGAATACTCGGCATATAAATTTTAATTTTACGTTGTTCAGGCAAATTGAGGCTAGTTCACCGTCTTATTTCTTGAGAAAAATATCTTTTTGGGTCAGTATCATCTTTTCCATCTTAGATGCTGGTCAAAATTAGCATTGTTAGCCGGTTCTAGCAAAATTAAACATCATTGCAGGAAGTAAACAGGATAACTTAAGCAATAGCTAGATAACTTCTGACAAAAAATGACAGATATCATAATACTTGGCAATAGAGCAATACTGGTACATTCCAATAAAAAGATTATAATTTCTTGACAAATGTTTTTCAAATTCTGTCGTGCGCAGAATCTTCTTCATTGTAGAAATTGCATTTTGTGGTGTTGTGGTTATGCTAATTTCATCAAACCACGAAACTGGTTTTCTCATGAATATATAATGTGGACTTCTCAATTCTCTGCAGGGCGATTAAAAAAGGCACTTGTACTCTGCATGACTATTTACTAATTTACTATTTACGGATAATTTTCACACAAGCCCTTCCTTTCAAAATATGGCGGTTTTTATCAAGGAAAAGCGTTTCTATCATGTAACAAGGTTTAATTACCACAAATTATGCTTCAACGCCGCGTACAAGTTAGCGTTTATTTCATGAGTGCCAAAACAATGAGGACATCAGTAAACAGAGGGTAAACAAGCCAAGGATATGAAAATACAATAGAATTTGCAGGTGGTGTGATGTTCGGGGCTTGCATAATCTGTAGTTGAATTTGCTCTTTTTTCCCTACCTTTTCCATGTTTAAACGCTTCTCTCGGCTACGTTCACTCCGTTTAATTTACTCGCGGACAAAATAAAATATTTTGTTTTAAGAGTGATTAGAGCAGTAATAAACACGAGCGATAAAGACACTTTAAACAAATAATAGCTACTCTCCTGTTACAAGTACTGTTAAGTAGTCTAATTTTTAAGTACTCAATGCAAGTCGAATGCATTGGCAACCGGATTACGAAAAAGGTACACTATTCACTCGCTCCAAATTCAAAACTTTTGATTTTGTCCTTCATTTCCGGTGTGTGTTCTTATATAAATTTTCTTTAAATCTCGGGAGCGAAAATGAAGTATTATTACCGAAGCAAACAAAAGAGCTGTTATTTGTCGATATAAAACAACGAAGTTAAAATGTCAAAAAAGTGCGATAATGTTAAATACTGTTACTAATAGATTATTTGTTCATTACCACGATACCTTTAGGGAAACTGCAATTTGTGGTAGCAGTTAGTGAACCCAGTCCAGAGAGAAATACCTGTTCAATAAAATTAAACAAAAGCATCGACAGCGATCGAGAACTTGTTTACAATGAAGACCTGCTCTAAAGATGTAGAAATTAATCATCGTGTTAAAAATAATCCACTACTTACCACGAATGCCCACAAGCAAGAAAGAACGTCCATTGGGACCAAATATTTATTACTTTCCGGCTTTCACCTGAAAGCGAACAAAAACAAAATAATTTTTACACTGAATGGGCCGTTTAACGAGTTTCTAGAATTTTTAAATTATATTTGAAAGCTCCTATCGACAATGTAGAGACTGAAATATTTTTGTAAAAGCTACCCTTCTTCCTAAAATAATAACACAATACCTGGAACAAAGACTGATCTCCTCAGCAAATAATTTCCAGCCCTTCCAATCAGCGAAAACGTTTTTACGGTCTGGACGTAGCCCCGCAAATTTTGTTACAGCACTGGTACAGTGTAAGCAACAAACGGCTACATAATCTTAGACATAATAGCTTTTCGCATCTGCATTTGAATTTACCAACATATTATTAATCATGCTGAATGGAGAAACTTGATATTTTTGTCCCTCCTTTTTCTGATTGGCTGCAGATGTATCATAACAAGCTTCGCCACTTTCAAATAAACAACATTGCAGTGTCTCTAAATTTTTCACTGCGCTTCGAACGAGATAACCGCCGAAACAGTGGAAAGATCACCTTGAAATTGTCTAGCCTTGCAATTTAAAGGGCATTAAGCAAATTTACTGGAAGATTAGCATATTGCTCGGTAAACTTCGAAAGTCGTACAATCATTTGTACAGTATAGTGTATCCAATTCGTTGAAACGAGTAACAAAACTTTGAAACTGGTTTCAGAGCTGCGCTCCATGTCTAACGTGCTTTCATTTGCAGTGTTGTTAAGTTTAAGGTGCTCTTTCTAGTGATATTGGTATTTCTTTATTTAAACCAAAATAAAAACTTTCAAGTTAACTTGCAATTGCGTTCAGGACAAAGATAATAGAGTAATTTTCTAACAGAAAGGTTTTCAGAGTTCCCTGGAGCAAAAAAAAAAAAAAAAAAAAAAACAGGAAAAAAAAATTAGACGCCTCTTCAAATAAGGATTTATAGTACAGAAGCATTTGGAAACTGTCGTTTTGAACTAAAAACAAAATAGTAAATTGATTGCTGTCTAAAGTCCCATTTAAGTAGCTATCAATTGTTTCTCCTGTTAGATCGCGTGTTGTGTTGTGCATAACGCACGCTTGTCCAATGTGGAATTATAATTAGAAACTGCCACCAGCTGCAGGTGCAAAACTAATTTGGGCACACGAAACCTTCCAATTTGGCAACCAACGGGAGCTTTGTAGTCTATTGACAGTTTTCAAGGATTTGGATCGTCTTTTGTTGTGATGTTCAGAAACACTACTTTAGTAAACATGCCATGCTGATGAGCCCCAATAAGGGCGAAACAGCTGTCCATGGCTGCCACTGCCCGGGTGATATGGTTGTGCGCATGCGTACGGTATTGGCCATACCACGGGGATGGTACGTGTGTCTCAGTGCTGATAAGTGTTGGTTACTACTTTAGTGCTTGTAAAGTAGCTTCAAGATCTGATAAGTTCTCAAAGTGTACGTATTTAGATACCGGCAAATGGAAATATTTTTAAAAACCAGAAGCACTTCGAAGTGAACAATTTTAGTTAAGGGGCCATTGTTTTCAGGTATCCTACTGTAGGAGCGTTCCAAGCCGGAAACCCTTCAACCAATTTACATGAAATTAAGTGTAAAGTCTTTGTCTAGTTTGATGTCACGTGACACGAAATAACCAAGGTGTTACGCCAAACAATGACAGGAGCTGTGAAACGTAGACTAAAAATCTTATGGGATTAGTAAACCGTCGCACAAATGAAATATTTTTCTGGACTTTTTTGTTTTCTTTTACAAACGAAAGCTTTACAAAAGATTTATTAAGATGTTTTAACACCTTAAAAGAAAACAAAACCAGGATCTTTGGAAATAATATTTTCAGATGGCGATACCTTAAATAGCAGTTATATTCGAATCTAATCGATATAGAAGCAAGACACTAAATTTGTCGTTTTTATTCTTTCTTCTTATTAATCATCTATTTTATTTTCCTTACTTTTTTTGCAAGAGCGACTTTTAATTGAGATTCTCCGGATTAACGTTAAATGGCTTTGAAAGTTTGAAGAAACAAATTGAAAGGCACTGGCAGATATAGGCCCTGCTTAGATTAAGCTTTGTACATATCATCACACATTCTTTGAAAAGACCAGAGCTATTTAACGAGAGTGCTGAAATATTATTCAAAATAGTGGTCTACGTACGTTGTCATAAGAAAGGAAGCCGACGGCTTCAGTCACGCCGATACATTGAGGGGGAGGTTGAGGTTGGGGAGGGGAGGGATGGGTCCGGTAAGTGTGTGTTTTACGTGGGCCTTGTTAAGAGGTTTCGGGTCAAAGATGATTAATTTACCTTTAATTTGGCTGCCTTTGAAAACCGCATCAAATACAATTTGGAAGGAGCGAGTGTTTATACTAGTGGAAGTTAAAGTAACAGATGTGTAATTCAGTAAAATGCGATAAACGCGAAACAGTAGCAGAGCTACTTACAAACCTTTAGGAAAAGCTTGTGTGAATTTATAAAGACAGCATGGCGACATCTTCTTATTAATTGACGAGGTTTTCAAGACCAAAAACCGCATAAGTTACAAGGCAAGAACTCAAGACCGCAACCAATAAATCGAGGTTGAGGACCATCTTTTGAGTCTTTCTTTTGCCATGCATTTCAGACTAGAAGGTTTGATTACAGGGTTTTCTGATTCTGAAACCAACACTTTTAAAAATTGCTTGAGCTCTCGGGAGTCATATTCTAAGTAGCGGTAAAATAGGCGGTAAAATAAATAGGGGAGATATCGTTTCGACAGCCTGAGTTGTGAGTCACACTTTTTTTTTTAAGAACGTCTAATTTAGGGGTTGAGGTTGAACGTTCCTATTATTGTTGGCAATTTGAGCCTGAAAAGTCCTAAAGATGTTCTTATAAATAAGTTACCTGTTATAGTATTTCAATAAATCTATGCGGACGTGACCAAGACACCTATTAGTTGTGTTAATTGGTCAATACAGACCGAATTGTTACATGTATTATTTTATCCGTATTTATAATGTTCATTTTAAAAACATTTGGTCGTGATAAAAAGGTTCCTAGCTGACTCTCAGCCTGGGTAATGTTCTTAGTACGTTCTTAAATTTTAGTTAATCTCAGTCACAACCTTCTTTTTAAAAAAAACCTTCTTATAGGAAAAAAAGTGTAGGTGAATTATGCAACGTCCATCAAAAGTATAAGCCTCTCGATCGATTGGCCAACGAAGTCTCATTGTTACAAAACACAGTATTGTCAGGAGTACAGTCACCCTGCTAATCATACTTTTCTGACTTCTGAAGCAACGCACGCGGTATTAAATTGCTGGAATGATTAGAATAAGCGAGATATTCACGGTTCCGTCATAAGCTTGAGTGTTTGACTTTCAAACTGGAATTACCAGAGAGACATGATTAGCATTGCCAGGAAAGTGTTTCTGAATTCATTCACTGTACTAATCTTTGGTTTGTTGTTCCCGAAATATCCGTATCCTTTTATAAAAGAAGTAATAGTTTTCTGCACAAGAATATTGAATTGGTGAGGAAATATGATTGGATTTAATACGTTTCGTAACGAAGTATATCAAACTTAACTCTACCAATCAGTCGACCAAACAAATGCAAGTGCTTTGTTAATTCGAAGTACTTAGTAGACGGCGATAGGGCGCAATGACAATTCAATTCATTTTTCTTCGATTTTTTTTTTTAACTTACCGTTCCCAGTTAAGTCAGTATTCCTCACTGGATATTGGCATCGCAGCTGAATTTCCTTTGCGGCAAAGCAGTGTCCCAAAACCATATGCAATGAAATCGCTAGGGATCAGTGAAATTTATTTCAAACCATAGATTTTTGTGATAAAAATCAGCGATAAAAACGAATGATGATTCGATCTTCTTTTGTGGTCATTTTCGAGGTCATTGTGAAAGAAATATAATTAGCATAATGTAACACAACCTTTTATAAGGCATTGTTTCAAACGATGAAACGAGCGATAAAACATGTAAATATAAATGGCAATCCGGCAAAAGTGTCAAAAAAAAAAGAATATAAATGGCCTCTTTTATTTTCCTTTCTGTTTTTTTTTTTAATTATTTTTTTTCTGTCGTTATTATTAATCTTCATCACGTTCGAAAATCGTCAACCTCTACTTTTCCCGGAGTTTCAAGGTGTCTTTTTGATATATTTTTTTATTTGTACATACCGAACTTGGCTTTCTTACAATCTCACTTCGCACTCTTTTTGTGATACAGTAAAGATATTCCTTCAAAATGGCGCACTTAAACAGTCTTGTCACTTTTTAAAAAATTTTGACATTTTCTTTTAAATATTTTGTCACCTTTTATTGAAAATGAAGACAGAAGTCGAAACGTCGAATGCTTTTATCATTAACTTTTACTATTAAAATGCATACATTTTCTCTTTTTGAAGGTGCATTTTATTCTCAAACGAACTTTGTCCCGATGGACTTAACATTAATTTTAGCTTACTTTATTTTAATTGTACTGTTCATTTGCGCGCTTGTGTTCGGTAACGTATTTCAGCGGTTTTCTCCAAACTGAACAAGGGTTATATACCCGAAACTTCTGGGTTTTTTTTTTTAACATTTTTGACACTTTTTGATATTTATTTTTATATCAATCTCATCCAAGACCTTTATCCCGGCGATTTAAAATTTTGATATAGAACAGGGAACGAAAGCGTTGCGAATTTTGCAATCGTTGAAACAAAGACGGGCAAAATACAAACGTCTCGATAGAATTCTCAAAATTTTTGCCGGTTTTTAAGATAAGGCCGTCAAACTTGGTCCCTTCACAATTTTAATGTCCTCTTTTCAGTAGAGTCAATAGTTTTTCACTGCTTTCAACATTTTAAATGCCCATGATTAAAAAAAGAGAAAGGAAGAAAGATTATGTTACGTTGTATATTTGCCTTTGTACATCCACAAGTACCCCATAAAAGGTGAAAAGAGCTTGGCATTAGGCCCCTCTGTATAACCTAAGAACCGACATGTAACTAATTGGAGACAATTATCAAAAAAGAAAGAAAATGAATTACAAAAACAGAATAATCGATAGAGCCTCTCCAGTCAGATTTTTTACTCAAATAACCAACAGATATGCTTTTAGAAGTAAAACAACTTGGGATTTCATTGCGTGCGTGGAAACACGCCATGCAATTTTTCGTGTTCAAAAGCGATCGCTCGGAGGCAGTCGATAAGACCAGGAATATGGAACATCTGAGAACATGAACTTGAAGAGAGATAAATTAACGAAACAATGTAAAAACACTTATGAAATAAGTGAAATGGAAATGAGAAAAAACGATTACAAAAATATAAAATGAGTCAGCGTAACCAGAATAAAAGAAAAATGTCTATGCAGAAAGATCTGTTTCCTGGAGGACATCCAGTCACATTGTGTGAATGCTCAATTTTTCGCGCCAATTTTGTCACGTGCTTTTTCGACTGTCTGGTCTATCTTGTCTTTCTTCTCTGGATAATTGAAAGAAGATGACATGGTAGCTTTTGCTTCAGTTTTCTTTAATTCGAAATTGATATCGCTTTATTCCTCAATACCAGTATATCATAATACGTCCCTATCTCAATGTTATGGAAGGTGCCTACTAATACAGAAGTATGGCTACCTATGGCTAGGGTGGGTTACGCGCGTGCACGCGGCTAAAACCCTTTCGGTTAAAAGAAGGTACAAAGTTCACTTGCGAACGACTGATCATGAACTGGCCAGCAACGCGTTTCACAGGTAACCCCGTCATGTAACCGTACTATACTGCCAGGAAATTTTTTCAGTTCTTCATTCAAACAACAAGCAAGCAAACAGGCAAACGATATTCAAGGTCCAAAGTTACATCCTTGTTGTTCCTCAACATCCAAGTCAAATACTGGGCAAACAGGTGATACGCAAAAATCATTCTTCTTCTTCTTCTTCTTCTTCTTCTTCTTCTTCTTCTTCTTCTTCTTCTTCGTCTTCTTCTTCTTCTTTTTCTTCTTCTTCTTTTGTAACAAAAGTTAACGCTAAAAAGTCACGACGTTTCGAACTCTCCGTGGTCATTTTCAACTGCGGGTAAAAATGCAAAACTAAGCATAAATATATTACAAACAGTTAAAATCGATAAGAATGTGATGAATGGTAAAATATGAAAAAACATGTCAATGACTAGAAATAACCAAGGGTTAGGAAGTGCCGGCTAGAAGACTTTTGAGTAGAGGAATTTTTCGATAATATTGTTGTTGAGCATTAAAATTGATTGGCCATGGCGTTTGGTAGTTAACATTAAAAAAAAAATACTGATATACCTGAACAGGGTCTTATAGGCTGGCAGACCCTCATTTCAAGATCAGTGGTATTTCTTTGCCAATATACAGGCGGAGTGTTGGGGCAATATGAGCGGTTACGTGACTGAGTTCCCACTCCACAGCTCCTGCTGCATTGGGACCATGATCCCCATTCCCCAATTGGAGCTTCGCCAAACGCTCCTATGGAAAGAGAGAAAATAAAAAAAACGAAAAGTCTAAATCCAAAAAGCGAGAACGCTTTAAATAAATATAAGAGTGACTATGCATGTTAGCAAAGGAGCAAAACAAACGAATGGAATGAAAACATTTGACTCCGTTATTTTCCAATTCAAGTAGACCGTCTCGTTTTATTTTTTAAAAGATGATAGGAATCACTCAAATTTAATATACTCAACATTCAGAGATTTTATTCCTAACCGCGGGACGTATTATACATTCTAGTTTGAATGCAGGAAGACTTTGATATTTTCTTCACCAAACATTTTAAGTATAATTCACACTAAGATTCGGCTCGTTACTTCTGTTGCAACTGATCATGAAACTTTGCGGACTTGGCACCGTAAAATAGCTAGATTTTTAGGGAAACAAACAGTTTGCTTATGTGCGTGAACCTGCCGATAAAACAGATTTATTTATTAATGCTGTTTCTCCTACCAGGTGGTTTGTACTTAACCAGGAATTCATTGTTAACAGGTCGAATGTCGTTTCCATCCGGGAGCTTAACGCCAACTGTAATGTGATATGCCCCTCCAACCTGAGCCAAAATCGCCTCCAGGAGGTATGAATGGCCTTGTGACAATCTCACTTCCTTGGAGTTCAAACTAGAAACAAGTGAAGTATCAAACTCAACGTCTGCCCTTAAACGTCTATGCCCAAACTTATACGGTCGTTGGAGTTACGCAAATCAGTGTATCACTTTACTTTTGGCGATGTGTTTTTCTTTCTTAAAATCAGCTGTAGAAAATGGAATCTAACGAGTTAGAATTATACTCCAATAGCCCAGGCTTTCTTGCTTGCCCAAACAGAGGGGAAATGGCTTTCCTACCAATGGCTTCTCTTTGATAATAACAAATCTTTAACTTGCTCAAAGATAAGAGTTTCCCAGAAGAAAGCAGAAAAAAAAAAAGGACTACCGAGGAGACAAAACGAACAAAGCAGCAAAATCGAACACAAGCTCGTAGGAAAGTTTGGCAAAAAAGAAATCTCAAGATACTTGCTCTCTGTAAACGTCCAAGCTAGATCTTTCAAACCTGACCTCCCTTCCTGAGAGGATCGCCGGTAAAGTAAGTATGTGACCTGTTATTAATAGCAAAAGTTTAGGTACTGTTTGATTTGACTGCAAATCAACTTCACAATCCCCAGAAGTGTGCTTTTGATCATAATTTTTTTGGTTTTAATTTTAGCACAATAATGGTTAATTACGTTATTTCATCTATTCCTGAATAATTCATTACTACATATAGCCACTTTATACACCAAGGGCTTCCTTCTCCTTCAAGAAAACCCGGAATCTACGCCTAAATCAGGATAAGCATTCCTTGCTTTTACTTTATATATTTAGATATTTTTTCTCCTAAATAAGCTCAAATTAAAACTATTAGCAAGATGATAAATAAAGTTCAGTGATTAAATTTTTGACGACCACTAGCAAAGGAGGATGTTCCTCTTATTTGAGACTGAACTGCTGTTTCCAATGTGCACTTCAGTGACCTTACAGAAATTAAACGTCGTTTATTGTAGTTGCTTCTATCAATTTCTGCCCCCTCCCTTCCCTCCCCTCCCTGTTTAGCTACGCTGGTAGGGTTCCGAGACTGCAGGTTGTAGGTTCTAGGTTCGAAATCCTGCTGGGCTACCAACGAGCATTTTAAAATTACCAACAGATTGTTACTAGCAGTGCTCATTCCACGTGATCTTTAGCTTAAAAAATCTCCTCACGGTATAGTGAGGTTAGACTGTTGGTATTGTCTCCTGTACACCTTTGGTTGCTAAAGCTTTAACAGTTGTTTAAGGGTTAAAAAGTTCGCCCTGCCTATAAGGACTTGCTCTTTGAATAGGCCGTTATAGTTGTTTTGTTCAAAACTAGGTCGAAATCCGTTTCAATCGCGTTCAAAACGCGTTTAAAATGCATTCAGAACCATTTAAAACCCTTTAAGACGTGTTTCAAACGTGTTTAAAGAGCGTTCAAAACTTTCCAAACACCTTTAAAACGCATTCAAAACGCGTTTAAAACGAACTCAAAACTTGTTCAAAACGTGTTTAGAAAGCTTTTTAAAACTCGTCAATATGCATTCAAAATGTATTCAAAACCCGTCCAAAACGCGTTCAAAGCGCGTTAGAAACGCGTTTAAAGCGCGCTCAAAACGCGTTTAAAACGTCTTTTAATCGTGTTCAAAAGACGTTTAAAACGCGTTCACAACGAGTTTAAATAGCAGTCAAAAGGCGTTTAAATCGATGGCCTTTAATTCTTTGTGCAAATGTAGATACCTGTTCCATTCCATGTAGTCAGTATATGACTTTATATTTATTAGAGTCACCAAATTCTCCAGCTTCTCGTCTGCACTAAGTTTTAGCTCACAAAAGTCGTCGCAAGCGAGGTAGAATATGTAGCTCCCAGTCTCCGGCGCAAGGAAGTACGTTCGAAGCCGCCTACCAATGTTGGCGAGGTTCCAGTTTAGAGGAACATTAAGTGACTCAATAACCGTTGTACTTGACGGAGCATCGAGATAAAAATTTGAGCTTCTAACATTTTCCCAGCTCTCTATCTGGACACCAAATATATCTATAAACAAAGTAATACATGTTTTAGTCAGTGATGTAATGATGTCAGGACAGATCAGTATTGGGCAGTACTTGATAACTACACAGTATCTGAACTTCTAGCGTTAATAAAACTCGTTGACTAATCGAAGTCATTATAATGATTGCGTAGATGTCATAGAAATTAACTAACAATCAATAAACCATATCCAAACGCTTCTATAACTTCTAGCTAAGAGAATTACCACTATGCATGAGCATGAAACTTGAATAGTACGTCCAAGGGTATTTCCTTCATTTTATGCTCTATGACAGGGAGTGACGATATCGCGTGACGTGGAAATTTCGTCGTATTTCCAAAACGGCCGCAATCTTCGATTTCCGTATTTCCACGAAAACTTGGAAGAGCAACAAAATTGGTCCCAAAATCCTCCAATACAATACCAGAAAACAAGAAAGTTGCTGTAAGGAAAGTTAAGTTTTGCTCATTAAAGAGGAATATATGCCTATCAATATTTGGTTGTCATGGTCACATCAAATTCAATAAACGTTGATCTACTGCACTTAATTTTCAACATAAATTGCCTAAAAATATTTATAGCAAAGTTTGATAGCACTTCAGATATTGAACAAGTCATTAAAAACGTTTTAAGTCTGTGCAGTCTGAACAGCCACTTAATTCCACGTATAGATAGATATTAATTTGTCGAAGTGCGAGACCTTTCATATAGCTGATCAGTTGAATGAGATATGTCTCCAAAAGGGCAGTTCTCTCCCCATTTGTAATACCGGCAATAAAATTCTACCTTTTGGAAAGGGATAAACACAGCCAGCGCTGACAGCAAAAAAACAATATTTGTGTAGAAAACTCTGAAATTCGAAGTTATTTATTTATTTAATTTTTTCTACATGAAAGCTTAACATATCTTTTAAAGAAATAAAAATTTGAGATGCCCGTCAAAAGATTGTTTTCTTGAAATTTGACTGATGTATATATTCGGGTAACAAAGCGTCGACTTGTGTCTTTGATTTTTCCGCCGATCTGTCTCTAAAACTGCATGTTGCTCTGTAAACATATGAGTAAGTATTTGACCGCAAGCTGTGTAGGATGACTTTCGACACGCACCTCTTTATAAATGGTTCAGTAAATGTCCGCCTACATAATTACAGGCGAATGTACGGGAAATTAAAAACGGGAATACTCGGCATATAAATTTTAATTTTACGTTGTTCAGGCAAATTGAGGCTAGTTCACCGTCTTATTTCTTGCGAAAAATATCTTTTTGGGTCGGTATCATCTTTTCCATCTTAGATGCTGGTCAAAAATTAGCATTGTTAGCCGGTTCTAGCAATATTAAACATCATTGCAGGAAGTAAACAGGATAACTTAAGCAATAGCTAGATAACTTCTGACAAAAAATGACAGATATCATAATACTTGGCAATAGAGCAATACTGGTCAATTCCAATAAAAAGATTATAATTTCTTGACAAATGTTTTTCAAATTCTGTCGTGCGCAGAATCTTCTCCATTGTAGAAATTGCATTTTGTGGTGTTGTGGTTATGCTAATTTCATCAAACCACGAAACTGGTTTTCTCATGAATATATATAATGTGGACTTCTCAATTCTCTGCAGGGCGATAAAACAAGGCACTTGTACTCTGCATGACTATTTACTAAACACGGATAATTTTCACACAAGCCCTTCCTTTCAAAATATGGCGGTTTTTATCAAGGAAAAGCCTTTCTATCCTGTAACCAAGGCTTTAATACCACAAATTATTCTTCAACGCCGCGTACAGGTTAGCGTTTATTTCATGAGTGTCAAAACAATGAGGATATCAGTAAACAGAGGGTAAACAAGCCAAGGATATGAAAATACAATAGAATTAGCAGGTGGTGTGATGTTCGGGGCTTGCATAATCTGTAGTTGAATTTGCTTCTTTTTTTTTTTTACCTTTTCCATGCTTAAACGCTTCTCTTGGCTGGGTTCTCCTCGTTTAATTTACTCACGGACAAAATAAAATATTTTATTTTAAGAGTGATTAGAACAGTAATAAACACGAGCGATAAAGACAGTTCAACCAAATAATTGCTACTCTCCTGTTACAAGTACTGTTAAGTAGTCTAATTTTTAAGTACTCAATGCAAGTCGAATGTGCACGCATTTGCAACCGGATTACGAAAAAGGTACACTATTCACTCGTTCCAAATTCAAAAATTTTGATTTAGTCCTCGATTTCTGGCTTAAACCGTGTGTGTTCTTAAATAAATTTTCTTTAACCCTCGGGAGCGAAAATGAAGTATTATTACCGAAGCAAACAAAAGAGCTGTTATTTGTCGATATAAAACAACGAAGTTAAAATGTCAAAAAAGTGCGATAATGTTAAATACTGTTACTAATAGATTATTTGTTCATTACCACGATACCTTTAGGGAAGCTGCAATTTGTGGTAGCAGTTAGTGAACCCAGTCCAGAGAGAAATACCTGTTCAATAAAATTCAACAAAAGTATCGACAGCGATCGAGAACGTGTTTACAATGAAGACCTGTTCTAAAGATGTAGAAATCAATCATGGTGTTAAAAATAATCCACTACTTACCACGAATGCCCACAAGCAAGAAAGAACGTCCATTGGGACCAAAATATTACTTTCCGGCTTTCACCTGAAAGCGAACAAAAACGAAATATATTTTACACTGAATGGCCGCTTAACGAGTTTCTAGAATTTTTAAATCATATTTGAAAGCTCTGATCGACAACGTAGAGACTGAAATATTTTGGTAAAAGCTACCCTTTTTTCCTAAAATAATAAAACAATGCCTGGAACAAAGACTAACCTCTTCAGCAAATAATTTCCGGCCCTTCCAATCCAGTGAAAACGGTTTTACGGTCTGCACGCCGCCCCGCACATTTTTGTTACAGCACTAGTATAAGCAACAAACGGCCACATAATCTTAGACATAATAGCTTTTTGCATCTGCATTTGAATTTACCAACATATTATAAATCATGCTGAATGGAGACACTTGATATTTTTGTCCCCCTTTTTCCTGATTGGCTGAAGAAGTATCATAACAAGCTTCGCCACCATCAAATAAGCAACATTCCTGTGTCTCTAAAATTTTCAATGCACTTCGAACAAGAAAACCGCCGAAACAGTGGAAAGATCACTTTGAAATTATCTAGCCTTGCAATTTAAAGGGCATTAAGCAAATTCACTGGAAGATTAGCATAAAGCTTGGTAACCTTCGAAAGTCGTACAATGATTTTGTACAGTATAGTGTATCCAATTCGTTGAAACGAGTAACAAAACTTCGAAACTGGTCTTAGCTATGCTCCATATCTAACGTGCTTTCATTTGCAGTGTTGTTAAGTTTAAGGCGCTCTTTCTAGTGATATTGGTATTTCTTTTTTTAAACTAAAATAAAAACTTTCGACCTAACTTGCAATTGCGTTCAGGACAAAGATTATAAAGTAATTTTCTAACAGAAAGGTTTTCAGAGTTCCCTGGAGCAAAAAAAAAAATAGACGCCTCTTCAAATAAGGATTTATAGTACAGAAGCATAAGGAAACTGTCGTTTTGAACTAAAAACAAAATAGTAAATTGATTGCTGTCTAAAGTCCCATTAAAGTAGCTATCAGTTGTTTCTCCTGTTAGATGGCGTGTTGTGTTGTGCACAACGCACGCTTGTCCAATGTGGAATTATAATTAGAAACTGCCACCAGCTGCAGGTGCAAAACCAATTTGGGCACACGAAACCGGCCTTCCAATTTGGCAACCAACGGGAGCTTTGTAGTCTATTGACAGTTTTCAAGGATTAGGATCGTCTTTTGTTGTGATGTTCAGAAACACTACTTTAGTGCTTGTAAAGTAGCTTCAAGATCTGATAAGTTCTCAAAGTGTACGTATTTAGATACCGGCAAATGGAAATATTTTTAAAAACCAGAAGCACTTCGAAGTGAACAATTTTAGTTAAGGGGCCGTTGTTTCAGGTATCCTACTGTAGGAGCGTTCCAAGCCGGAAACCCTTCAACCAATTTAGATGAAATAAAGTGTAAAGTCTTTGTCTAGTTTGATGTCACGTGACACGAGATAACCAAGGTGTTACGCCAAACAATGACAGGAGTTGTGAAACGTAGACTAAAAATCTTATGGGATTAATAAACCGTCGCACAAATGAAATATTTTTCTTTTTTTTTTTTGTTTTCTTTTGCAAACGAAAGCTTTACAAAAGATTTATTAAGATGTTTTAACACCTTAAAAGAAAACAAAACCAGGATCTATGGAAATAATATTTTCAGATGGCGATACCTTAAATAGCAGTTATATTCGAATCTAATCGATATAGAAGCAAGACACTAAATTTGTCGTTTTTATTCTTTCTTCTTATTAATCATCTATTTTATTTTCCTTACTTTTTTTGCAAGAGCAACTTTTAATTGAGATTCTCCGGGATTAACGTTAAATGGCTTTGAAAGCTTGAAGGAACAAATTGAAACGCACTGGCAGATATAGACCCTGCTTAGATTAAGCTTTGTACATATCATCACACATTCTTTGAAAAGACCAGAGCTATTTAACGAGAGTGCTAGGATATTATTCAAAATAGTGGTCTACGTACGTTGTCATAAGAAAGCAAGCCGATGGCTTCAGTCAAGCCGATACATTGAGGGGGAGGTCGCGGTTGGGGAGGGGAGGGATGGGGGGACTTGTTCGGTAAGTGGGTGTTTTACGTGGGCCTTGTTAAGAGGTTTAGGGCCAAAGATAATAAATTGTCCTTTAATTTGGCTGCCTTTGAAAGGGAAAACCACAAAAAATATAATTTAAAAGAAGCGAGTGTTTATACTAGGAGAATTGAAAGTACCAGATGTGTCATTCAGTAAATTACAATAAACGCGAAACAGTAGCAGAGCTAATTACTAACCTTTATGAAGGCTTGTGTGAATTTTTAAAGAGAGCATGGCGACTTCTTCTTATCGATTGATGAGGTTTTCAAGACCAAAAACCGCATAAGTTACAAGACACGAATTCTTTTAAAGCAAAACCGTACCACCTTTTGAGATTTTTTGGCTTTTTGTCATGCATTTTAGACTAGAAGGTTTGATTACAGGATTTTCAAATTCTGAAGCCAACACTTTTAAAAACTGCTTGAGCTCTCGGGAGTCATATTCTACGTAGCGGTAAAATATATGGGGGAGATACCGTTTCGACAGGCTGAGTTGTGAGTTACACTCCTTTTTGTTGTAAGAACGTCTAATTTTGGGGTTGAGGTTGAACGTTCTTATTATTGTTGGCAACTTGAGCCTGAAAAGTCCTTAAGATGTTCTTAAGTTACCTGTTATAGTATTTCAATAAATCTATGCGGACGTGACAAAGACACCTATTAGTTGTGTTAATTGGACAATACATGTACATGTACATGGTATTAGGTTATCCGTATTTATAATGCTTATATTAAAAACATTTGGTCGTGATAAAAATGTTCTTAACTGACTCTCAGGTTGGATAATGTTCTTAGTATGTTCTTAAATTTTAGTTATTCTCAGCCTCAACCTTCTTATTAAAAAAGTTTCTTATAGAAAAAAAAAGTGTAGGTAAATTATGCATCGTCAATAAGCCTCTTGATCGATAGGCCAACGAAGTCTCATTGTTACAAAAAACAGCATTCTCAGGAATACACTCACCTAATCATACTTTTCTGACTTCTGTAGCAACGCATGCGGGATTAAATTGCTGGAATGGAGTACAATAAGCGAGATATTCACGGTTCCGTCATAAGCTTGAATATTTGATTTTCAAACCGGAATTACCAGAGTGACATGATTAGCATTGCCAGGAAAGTGTTTCTGGATTCATTCACTGTACTAATCTTCGGTTTGTTGTTCCTGAAATATTCGTATCCTTTTATAAAAGAAGTGATAGTTTTCTGCACAAGAATATTGAATCGGTGAGGGAATATGATTGGATTTAGTACGTTTCTTAACGAAGTATCTCAGATTTAACTCTACCAATCAGTCGACCAAACAAATGCAAGTGCTTTGTTAATTCGAAGTAGTAGTAGACGGCGATAGGGCGCAAAGACAATTCAATTTATTTTTCTTCGATTAATTTTTTTTAACTTACCGTTCCCAGTTAAGTCAGTATTCCTCACTGGATATTGGCATCGCACCTGAATTTCCTTTGCGGGAAAGCAGTGTCCCAAAACCATATGGAATGAAATTGCTAGGGATCAGTGACATTTATTTCAAACCATAGATTTTTGTGATAAAAATCAGCGATAAAAACGAATGACGATTCGACTTCCTTTTGCGGTCTTTTACGAGGTCATTGTGGCGGAAAGAAATATAATTAGCACAATGTAACACAACCTTTAAAAAGGCATTGTTTCAAACGATGAAACGAGCGATAAAACATGTAAATATAAATGGCAAACCGGCAAAAGTGTCAAAAAAGGAGTATAAATGGCCTATTTTATTTTCCTTTCTGTTTTTTTTTAATTTTTCTTTTCTGTCGTTATTATTAATCTTGATCACGTTCGAAAATCGTCAACCTCGACTTTTCCCGGAGTTTCATGGTGTCTTCTTTTTAATATATATATTTTTTTGTACATACCGAACTTGGCTTAATTTCTTACAATTTCACTTCTCACTTTCTTGTGATACACTAAATATATTCCTTTAAAATGACCCACTTAAACAGTCTTTTCACTTTTTAAAAATTTTGTCACCTTTTATTGAAAATGAAGACAGAAGTCGAAACGTCGAATGTTTTTATCATTAACTTTTATTATTAAAATGCATACATTCTCTCTTTGTGAAGGTGCATTTTACTCTCTGAAGGACTTTATCCCGATGGACTTAACATCAATTTTAGTTTACGTTATTTGAATTGTAACTTTTAATGCATGCGCTCGCCGAAAGTACTGTTCATTTGCGCGCTTGTGTTCGGTAGCGTATTTCAGCGGTTTTCTCCAAACTGAACAAGGGTTATATACCAGAAACTTCTGGGTTTTTTTTTTTAATTTTTGACACTTTTTGATATTTATTTTTTTATCAATCCCAACTAAGCACTTTGTCCCGGCGATTTAAATTTTTGATATAGAACAGGGAACAAAAAGCGTTGTCACCGCTGGAAAAAGGACCTTAAAATTATTGAAAAGGCCAAAGTTGAGAGTTTTTATATTTAAAATAGCCAAGATGATAGTTTTGCAAATTCGACAATTTTGCAGTCGTTGAAACAAAGACGTGCAAAATACAAACGTCTCGATAGAATTTTCAGAATTTTTGCCCGTTTTTAAGATAAGGCCGTCAAACTTGGTCCCTTCACTAATTTTAATGTCCTCTTTTCAGTAGAGTCAATAGTTTTTGACTACCTTCAACATTTTAAATGTCCATGATTAAAAAAGGAGAAAGGAAGAAAGATTACGTTACGTTGTATATTTTCCTTTGTACACCCACAGGTACCCCATGAAAGGTGAAAAGAGCTTGGCATCAGGCCCCTCTGTATAACCTAAGAACAAACATGTAACTAATCGGAGACAATGTCAATAAAGAAAGAAAATGAATTACAGAAACAGAATAATCGATAGAGCTTGTCCAGTCAGATTTTTTACTGAAATAACCAATAGATATGCTTTTAGAAGTAAAACAACTTGCGATTTCATTGCGTGCGTTGAAACACGCCTTGTAATTTTTCGTGTTCAAGAGCGATCGCTCGGATGCAGTCGATAAGACCAAGAATATGGAACATCCGAGAACATGAAATTGAAGAGAGATAAATTAACAAAACAATATAAAAATACTTATGAAATAAGTGGAATGGAAATGAGGAAAAACGATTACAAAAATATAAAACGAGTCAGCGTAACCAGAATAAAAGAAAAATGTCTATGCAGAAAGATCTGTTTCCTGGAGGACATCCAGTCACATTGTGTGAATGCTCAATTTTTCGCGCCAATTTTGTCACGTGCTTTTTCGACTGTCTGGTCTATCTTGTCTTTCTTCTCTGGATAATTGAAAGAAGATTACATGGTAGGTTTTGCTTCAGTTTTCTTTAATTCGAAATTGATATCGCTTTATTCCTCAATATATATCATAATACGTCCCTATCTCAATGTTAAGGACGGTGCCTACTAATACAGAAGTATGGCTACCTATGGCTAGGGTGGGTTATGCGCGTGCGCACGGCTAAAACCCTTTCGGTTAAAAGAAGGTAAAAAGTTCACTTGCGAACGACTGATCATGAACTGGCCAGCAACGCGTTTCACAGGTAACCCAGTCATGTAACCGTACTATACTGCCAGGAAATTTTTTCAGTTCTTCATTCAAACAACAAGCAAGCAAACAGGCAAACGATATTCAAGGTCTCAAGTTACATCCTTGTTGTTCCTCAACATCCAAGTCAAATACTGGGCAAACAGGTGATACGCAGAAATCATTCTTCTTCTTCTTCTTCTTCTTCTTCTTCTTCTTCTTCTTCTTCTTCTTCTTCTTCTTCTTCTTTTGTAACAAAAGTTAACGCTAAAAAGTCACGACGTTTCGAACTCTCCGTGGTCATTTTCAACTGCGAGTAAAAATGCAAAACTAAGCATAAATATATTACAAACAGTTAAAATCGATAAGAATGTGATGAATGGTAAAATGTCGGATAAAACATGTCAATGACTAGAAATAACCAAGGGTTCGGAAGTGCCGACTAGAACACTTTTGAGTAGAGGAATTTTTCGATAATATTGTTGTTGAGCATTAAAATTGATTGGCCATGGCGTTTGGTAGTTAACATTAAAAAAAAAAATACTGATATACCTGAACAGGGTCTTATAGGCTGGCAGACCCTCATTTCAAGATCAGTGGTATTTCTTTGCCAATATACAGGCGGAGCGTTGGGGCAATATGAGCGGTTACGTGACTGAGTTCCCACTCCACAGCTCCTGCTGCATTGGGACCATGATCCCCATTCTCCAATTGGAGCTTCGCCAAACGCTCCTATGGAAATAGAGAAAATAAAAAAAAGGAAAAATCTAAATCCAAAAAGCGAGAACGCTTTTATAAATATAAGCGTGACTACGCATGCTAGCAAAGGAGCAAAATAAACGAATGGGATAAAAACATTTGACTCCGTTATTTTCCGATTCAAGCAGACCGTATCGTTTTATTGTTTAAAAGATGATAGGAGTCACTCAAATTTAATATACTCAACATTCAGAGATTTTATTCCTAACCGCGGGACGTATTGTACATTCTAGTTTGAATGCAGGAAGACTTTGATATTTTCTTCACTAAACATTTTAAGTGTAATTCGTACGAAGATTCGGCTCGTTACTTCTGTTGCAACTGATCATGTAACTTTGCGGACTTGACACCGTAAAATAGCTAGATTTTTAGGGAAACAAACAGTTTGCTTATGTGCGTGAACCTGCCGATAAAACAGATTTATGTATTAATGCTGTTTCTCCTACCAGGTGGTGCGTACTTAACCAGGAATTCATTGTTAACAGGTCGAATGTCGTTTCCATCCGGGAGCTTAACGCCAACTGTAATGTGATATGCTCCTCCAACCTGAACCAAAATCGCCTCCAGGAGGTATGAATGGCCTTTGGACAATCTCACTTCCTTGGAGTTCAAACTAGAAACAAGTGAAGTATCAAACTCAACGTCTGCCCTTAAACGTCTATGCCCAAACTTATACGGTCGTTGGAGTTACGCAAATCAGTGTATCACTTTACTTTTGGCGATGTGTTTTTCTTTCTTAAAATCAGCTGTAGAAAATGGAATCTAATGAGTTAGAATTGTACTCCAATAATCCAGGCTTTCTTACTTGCCCAAACACAGGAGAAAATGGCTTTCCTGCCAATTGCTTCTCTTTGATAAATATCTTTAACTTGCTCAAAGATAAGAGTTTCCCAGAAGAAAGGCAGAAAAAAAAAAGGACTACCGAGGAGACAAAACGAAGAAAGCAGCAAAATCAAACACAAGTCGGTAGGAAAGTTTAGCAAAAAAGAAATCTCAAGATAGTTGCTCTCTGTAAACGTCCAAGCTAGATCTTTCAAACCTGACCTCCCTTCCTGAGAGGATCGCCGGTAAAGTTAGTGTGTGACCTGTTAGCAAAAGTTTAGGTACTGTTTGATTTGACTGCAATAAACTTCACAATCCCCAGAAGTGTACTTTTGATCATAAATTTTTTGATTTTATTTTAATTTTAGCACAATAATGGTTAATTACGTTATTTCATCAATTCCTGAATAATTCATTACTACATATAGACACTTCTTACACCAAGGGCTTCCTTCTCCTTCAACAAAACCCGGAATTAAAAAAATCTACCCCTAATTCAGAATAAGCATTTTTTGCTTTTACTTTATATATTTAGATATTTTTTCTCCTAAATAAGCTCAAATTAAAACTGTTAGCAAGATGATAAATAAAGTTCTGTGATTAAATTTTTGACGACCACTAGCATAGGAGGATGTTCTTCTCATTTGAGACTGAACTGCTGTTTCCAATGCGCACTTCAGTGACCTTACAGAAATTAAAAGTCGTTTATTGTATTTGCTTCTATAAATTTCTGCCCCCTCCCTCCCCTCCCTGTTTAGCTACGCTGGTAGGGTTCCGAGACTGCAGGTTCTAGGTTCTAGGTTCGAAATCCTGCTGGGCTACCAACGAGCATCTTAAAATTACCAACAGATTGTTACTAGCAGTGATTATTGCATGTGTCTGATCTTCAGCTTGAAAAATCTCCTCACGGTATAGTGAGGTTAGACTGTTGGTATTGTCTCCTGTACACCTTTGCTTGCTAAAACTTTAAAAGTTGTTTAAAAGTTAAAAAGTTCGCCCTGCCTATAAGGACTTGCTCTTTGAATAGGCCGTTATAGTTGTTTTGTTCAAAACTAGGTCGAAATGCGTTTCAATTGCGTTCAAAACGCGTTTGAAATGCATTCAAAACCATTTAAAACTGTTTAAGACGTGTTTCATACGCGTTTAAAGCGCGTTCAAAACCTTCCAAACGCCTTTAAAACGCATTCAAAACGCGTTTAAAACGAACTCAAAACTTGTTAAAAACGTATTTAGAAAGCTTTTTAAAACGCGTCAATATGCATTTAAAATGTATTCAAAACCCGTCCAAAACGCGTTCAAAGCGCGTTAGAAACGCGTTTAAAGCGCGCTCAAAACGCGTTCAAAACGCCTTTAATCGTGTTCAAAGGACGTTTAAAACGCGTTCACAACGAGTTTAAATAGCGTTCGATGGCCTTTAATTCTTTGTGCAAATGTAGATACCTGTTCCATTCCATGTAGTCAGTATATGACTTTATATTTATTAGAGTCACCAAATTCTCCAGCTTCTCGTCTGCACTAAGTTTTAGCTCACAAACGTCGTCGCAAGCGAGGTAGAATATGTAGCTCCCAGTCTCCGGCGCAAGGAAGTACGTTCGAAGCCGCCTTCCAATGTTGGCGAGGTTCCAGTTTAGAGGAACATTAAGTGACTCAATAACCGTTGTACTTGACGGAGCATCGAGATAAAAATTTGAGCTTCTAACATTTTCCCAGCTCTCTATCTGGACACCAAATATATCTATAAGCAAAGTAATACATGTTTTAATCAGTGATGTAATGATGTCAGGAAATTTTATTGGGCAGTACTTGATAACTACACAGTATCTGAACTTCTATCGTTAATAAAACTAGTTCACTAATCGAAGTCATTATAATGATTGCGTAGATGTCATAGAAATTAACTAACAATCAATGAACCATATCCAAACTCTTCTATAACTTCTAGCTAAGAAAATTGACACTATGCATGAGCATGAAACTTAAATAGTACATCCAAGGTTATTTCCTTCATTTTATGTTCTGTGACAGGGAGTGATGATATCGCGTGATGTGGAAATTTCGTCGTATTTCCAAACGGCCGCAATATTCCGCGATTTCTGTATTTCCAAGAAAATTTGAAAAAGCAACAAAATTGGTCCCAAAATCCTCCAATACAATACCAGTAAACAAGAAAGCTGCTGTAAGGAAAGTTACGTTTTGCTCATTAAAGAGGAATATATGCCTATCAATATTTGGTTGTCATGGTAACATCAAATTCAATGAACGTTGATCTACTGCACTTACTTTTAAACATAAATTTCTTAAAAATATTTATAGCAAAGTTTAATAGCGCTTCAGATATTGAACAAGTCATTAAAAACATTTTAAGTCTGTGCAGTCTGAATAGCCACTCAATTCCACCTATAGATAGATATTAATATGTCGAAGTGCAAGGCCTTTCATATAGCCGATCAGTTCCATGAGATATGTCTCTAAAAGGGCCGTTCTCTACCCATTTGTCATACTGGCAATAAAATTCTACATTTTGGAAAGGAATAAACACAGCCAGTGCTAACAGCAGAAATACAATATTTGTGTACAAAACTCTGAAATTCAAAGTCGTTTGTTGTTGTTGTTGTTTTTTTTTTTAATTGAAAACTTAACAAATCTTAAGTAACAAAAACTTGAGATGCCCGGCAAAAGATCGTTTGTTGAAGTTTGACTGATGTATATATTCGAGTAACAAAGCGTCGACTTGCGTTTTTGATTTTTCCGCCGATCTGTCTCTAAAACTGCATGTTGCTCTGTAAACATATGAGTAAATATTTGACCGCAAGCTGTGTAAGATGACTTTCAACACGCACGTCCTTATGTATGGTTCAGTAAATGTCCGCGTACATAATTACAGGCGAACCGTACGGGAAATTAAAAACGAGAATACTCGGCATATCGATTTTAATTTTACGATGCTCAGGCAAATTGAGGCTAGTTTACTGTCTTACTTTTTGTAAACAAAATCTTTTTGGGTCAGTATCATCTTTTCCACCTTAAATGCTTGTTAAAAATTAGCATTGTTAGCCGGTTCTAGCAATAACATCATTGCAGGAAGTAAACAGGATAACTTAAGCAATAGCTAGATGACAGATATCATAATACTTGGCAATAGAGCGATACTGGTACATTCCAATATAGATTATAATTTCTTGACAAATGTTTTTCAAATTCTGTCGTGCGCAGAATCTTCTCCATTGTAGAAATTGCATTTTGTGGTGTTGTGGTTATGCTAATTTTATCAAACCACGAAACTGGTTTTCTCATGAATATATATAATGTGGACTTCTCAATTCTCTGCAGGGCGATAAAAAAAGGCACTTGTGCCCTGCATGACTATTTATTAAACACGAATAATTTTCACATAAGCCCTTCCTTTCAAAATATGGCGGTTTTTATCAAGGAAAAGCCTTTCTATCCTGTAACCAAGGCTTTAATACCACAAATTATTCTTCAACGCCGCGTACAGGTTAGCGTTTATTTCATGAGTGCCAAAGCAATGAGGATATCAGTAAACAGAGGGTAAACAAGCCAAGGATATGAAAATACAATAGAATTAGCAGGTGGTGTGATGTTCGGGGCTTGCATAATCTGTAGTTGAATTTGCTTCTTTTTTTTTTTTTTTAACCTTTTCCATGCTTAAACGCTTCTCTTGGCTAAGTTCTCCTCGTTTAATTTACTCACGGACAAAATAAAATATTTTATTTTAAGAGTGATTAGAACAGTAATAAACACGAGCGATAAAGACACTTCAACCAAATAATTGCTACTCTCTTGTTACAAGTACTGTTAAGTAGTCTAATTTTTAAGTACTCAATGCAAGTCGAATATGCACGCATTTGCAACCGGATTACGAAAAAGGTACACTATTCACTCGTTCCAAATTCAAAAATTTTGATTTAGTCCTCGATTTCTGGCTTAAACCGTAAAATAAACCGTTAAATAAATTTTCTTTAACCCTCGGGAGCGAAAATGAAGTATTATTACCGAAGCAAACAAAAGAGCTGTTATTTGTCGATATAAAACAACGAAGTTAAAATGTCAAAAAAGTGCGATAATGTTAAATACTGTTACTAATAGATTATTTGTTCATTACCACGATACCTTTAGGGAAGCTGCAATTTGTGGTAGCAGTTAGTGAACCCAGTCCAGAGAGAAATACCTGTTCAATAAAATTAAACAAAAGCATCGACAGCGATCGAGAACGTGTTTACAATGAAGACCTGTTCTAAAGATGTAGAAATTATTCATCGTGTTAAAAATAATCCACTACTTACCACGAATGCCCACAAGCAAGAAAGAACGTCCATTGGGACCAAATATTTATTACTTTCCGGCTTTCACCTGAAAGCGAACAAAAACAAAATAATTTTTACACTGAATGGGCCGTTTAACGAGTTTCTAGAATTTTCAAATTATATTTGAAAGCTCCTATCGACAATGTAGAGACTGAAATATTTTATTAAAAGCTACCCTTCTTACTAAAATAATAACACAATACCTGGAACAAAGACTGATCTCCTCAGCAAATAATTTCCAGCCCTTCCAATCCAGCGAAAACGTTTTTACGGTCTGGACGTAGCCCCGCAAATTTTGTTACAGCACTGGTACAGTGTAAGCAACAAACGGCTACATAATCTTAGACATAATAGCTTTTCGCATCTGCATTTGAATTTACCAACATATTATTAATCATGCTGAATGGAGAAACTTGATATTTTTGTCCCTCCTTTTTCTGATTGGCTGCAGATGTATCATAACAAGCTTCGCCACTTTCAAATAAACAACATTGCAGTGTCTCTAAATTTTTCACTGCGCTTCGAACGAGATAACCGCCGAAACAGCGGAAAGATCACCTTGAAATTGTCTAGCCTTGCAATTTAAAGGGCATTAAGCAAATTTACTGGAAGATTAGCATATTGCTCGGTAAACTTCGAAAGTCGTACAATCATTTGTACAGTATAGTGTATCCAATTCGTTGAAACGAGTAACTTTTGAAATTGGTTTCAGAGCTGCGCTCCATGTCTAATGTGCTTTCATTTGCAGTGTTGTTAAGTTTAAGGTGCTCTTTCTAGTGATATTGGTATTTCTTTATTTAAACCAAAATAAAAACTTTCAAGTTAACTTGCAATTGCGTTCAGGACAAAGATAATAGAGTAATTTTCTAACAGAAAGGTTTTCAGAGTTCCCTGGAGCAAAAAAAAAAAAAAAAAAAAAAAAACAGGAAAAAAAAATTAGACGCCTCTTGAAATAAGGATTTATAGTACAGAAGCATTTGGAAACTGTCGTTTTGAACTAAAAACAAAATAGTATATTGATTACTGTCTAAAGTCCCATTTAAGTAGCTATCAATTGTTTCTCCTGTTAGATGGCGTGTTGTGTTGTGCACAACGCACGCTTGTCCAATGTGGAATTATAATTAGAAACGGCCACCAGCTGCAGGTGCAAAACTAATTTGGGCACACGAAACCCAGTTCCAATTTGGCAGCCAACGGGAGCTTTGTCGTCTATTGACAGTTTTCAAGGATTAGGATCGTCTTTTGTCGTGATGTTCAGAAACACTATTTTAAGTGTTTGTGAAGTAGCTTCAAGATCTAATAAGTTCCCAAAGTGTTGGATACCGTCAAAAGCAATTATTTTAAAAACCAGAAGCACTAGCTTCGAAGTGAGCAATTTTAGTTAAAGGGCCATTGTTTTTAGGTATCCTTCGGGACTCGGTTGCGTACGTACTGTAGTAGCATTTCGAGCCGGCAACCCTTCAACCAATTTACATGAAATTAAGTGTAAAGTCTTTGTCTAGTTTGATGGCACGTGACACGAAATAACAAGGTGTTACGCCAAACAATGACGGGAGATATAAAATATAGACTACAAATCTTTTGGGGGGAATAAACCGCCGCACATAACATATTTTTCTGGACTTTTTAGTTTTCTTTTACAGACGAATTTAAAGCTTTACAAAGGATTTATTACGGTGTTTTAACGCCTTAAAAGTAAAGAAAACCAGCATATCTATGCAAATCATATTTTCAGATGGTGATACTTTTTAAAAAATAGCAGTTATATTCGAACCTAATCGACACAAAAGCAAGACACTGCGCTGTCGTTTCTTTCTTTTTATTGACCGTTTATTTTATTTTCCTGACTTTTTTGCAATAGCGAATTTTAATTGAGAATATCGCGAATAACGTTAATTGGCTTTGAAAGCTTGAAGGAACAAATTGAAACGCACTGGCCGATATAGCCCCGCCCAGTTTAAGCGTTGTACATGAAAACACGCATTCTTTGATAAGATTCGGAGATATTTAACGAGTGTGGTGGAATATTATTCAAAGCAGTAGTCGACGTACGTTGTCAGAAGAAAGCAAGCCGATGGCGTCAGTCAAGCCGTTACGTTGGGGGAGGGGGAGGTCTTGGGAAGGGGAGGGGTGGGGGGACTTGTCCGATAAGAGTGTGTTTTACCTGGGCTTTGTTAAAAGGTTTCGGGTCGAAGATAATTAATTTTTATTTAATTTGACTGTCTTTCAGAGGGAAAACCGCATCAAATACAATTTGGAAAGAGCGAGTGTTTATACTAGTGGAAGTTAAAGTAACAGATGTGTCATTCATTTAATTGCGATAAACGCGAAACAGTAGCAGAGCTAATTATACTAACCTTTAGGAAAGGCTTAGGTGAATTTTTAAAGACAGTATGGCGACTTCTCCTTATTGATTGTTGAGGTTTTCAAGATCAAAAACCGCATAAGTTAAAAGACACGAACTCAAGACCGTAACCAATAAATCGAGGTTGAGGACCATCTTTTGAATCTTTCTTTTGACAATATTTGTTTGGCTTTTTGCCATGTATTTCAGACTAGAAGGTTTGATTACAGGGTTTTCTGATTCTGAAGCCAACACTTTTAAAAACTGCTTGAGCTCTCGTGAGTCATATTCTAAGTGGCAGTAAAATATAAAGGGGAGATACCGTTTCGACAGCCTGAGTTGTGAGTTACACCCCTTTTTTTGTAAGAACCTCTAATTTTGGGGTTGAGGTTGAACGTTCTTGTTATTGTTGGCAATTTGAGCCTGAAAAGTTCTTAAGATGTTCTTAACTTACCTTTCATAGTATTTCAATAAATCTATGCGTACGTGACCAAGACACCTATTAGTTGTGTGTTAATTGCCCAATGTAGACCGAATTTTTACATATATTATTTTATCCGTATTTATAATGTTCATTTAAAAACATTTGATTCGGTCGTAATAAAAATGTCCTTATCTGACTCTCAGCCTGGCTAATGTTCTCAGTATGTTCTTAAATTTTAGTTATTCTCAGCCTCAACGTTCTTTCAAAAAAGGTTCTTATAAAAACAAGAGTGTAGGTGAATTATGCATCGTCAATAGATGGTATAAGCCTCTCGATCGATCGGCCAACGAAGTCTCATTGTTACAAAGAACAGAATTCTCAGGAGTACACACCCTGCTAATCATATTTCTCTGACTTCTGAAGCAACACATGCTGTATTAAATTGCTGGAATGGTTAGAATAAGCGAGATTCACGGCTCCGTCATAAGCATGAGTGTTTGATTTTCAAACTGGAATTACCAGAGTGACAAGATTAGCATTGCCAGGAAGATGTTTCTGAATTCATTCACTGTACTAATTTTTGGTTTGTTGTTCCCGAAAGATCCGTATCCTTTTATAAGAGAAGTGATAGTTTTCTGCACAAGAATATTGAATCGGTGAGGGAATTTGGTTGGAGTCAGTACGTTTCGTAACAAAGTATCTCAGATTTAACTCTACCAATCAGTGAAAATAAATGCACGCGCTTTGTTAGTTCGAAGTAGTGGTAGATGGCGTTAGGGCGCAATGACAATTCAATTCATTTTTCTACTATTATTATTTTTTTTTAACTTACCGTTCCTAGTTAAGTCAGTATTCCTCACTGGATATTGACATCGCACCTGAATTTCCTTTGCGGAAAGCAGTGTCCCAAAACCATATGCAATGAAATCGCTAGGGATCAGTGAAATTTATTTCAAACCATAGATTTTTGTGATAAAAATCAGCGATAAAAACGAATGGCGATTCGACCTCCTTTTGCGGTCATTTTCGAGGTCATTGTGAAAGAAATATAATTAGCATAATGTAACACAACCTTTAATAAGGTATTGTTTCAAACGATGAAACGAGCGATAAAACATGTAAATATAAATAACAAACTGGCAAAAGTGTCAAAAAAAAAAAGAGATATAAATGGCCTATTTTATTTTAATGTTTTTTTTTTTATAATTTTTTTTCTGTCATTATTAATCTTGGTCACGTTCGAAAATCGTCAACCTCGACTTTTCCCGGAGTTTCAAGGTGTCTTCTTTTTAATATATTTTTTTATTTGTACATACCGAACTTGGCTTTCTTACAATTTCACTTCGCACTTTCTTGTGATGCAGTAAATATATTCCTTTAAAATGCCCCTTTTAAACAGTCTTGTCACTTTTTAAAAAGTTTTGACATTTTCTTTTACATATTTTGTCACCTTTTATTGAAAATGAAGACAGAAGTCGAAACGTCGAATGCTTTTATCATTAACTTTTATTTCTTTTCTCTTTCTGAAGGTGCATTTTATTCTCAGAAGAACTTTGTCCCGGTGGACTCTAGTTAACATCAATTTTAGTTTACGTTATTTGCGCGCTTGTGTTCGGTAGCGTATTTCGACGGTTTTCTCCACACTGAACAAGGGTGATATGCCCGAAACTTCTGGGTTTTTTTTTTTTTTTTTACATTTTTTAATATTTATTTTTTTATCAATCCCAACCAAGACCTTTATCCCGGCGATTTAAAACTTTGATATAGAACAGGGAACGAAAAGCGTTGTCACTGCTGGAAAAAGGACCTTAAAATTATTGAAAAGGCCAAAGTTGAGAGTTTTTATCTTTAAAATAGCCAAGATAATAGTTTTGTAAATTCGAGAATTTTGCAGTCGTTGAAACAAAGACGGGGTAAAATGCAAACGTCTCGATAGAATTTTTAGAATTTTTGCCGGTTTTTAAGATAAGGCCGTCAAACTTGGTCCCTTCACAATTTTAATGTCCTCTTTTCAGTAGAGTCAATAGTTTTTCACTGCTTTCAACATTTTAAATGCCTATGATTAAAAAAAGAGAAAGGAAGAAAGATTATGTTACGTTGTATATTTGCCTTTGTACATCCACAAGTACCCCACAAAAGGTGAAAGGAGCTTGGCATTAGGCCCCTCTGTATAACCTAAGAACAAACATGTAACTAATTGGAGACAATTATCAAAAAAGAAAGAAAATGAATTACAAAAACAGAATAATCGATAGAGCCTCTCCAGTCAGATTTTTTACTCAAATAACCAACAGATATGCTTTTAGAAGTAAAACAACTTGGGATTTCATTGCGTGCGTGGAAACACGCCATGTAATTTTTCGTGTTCAAAAGCGATCGCTCAGAGGCAGTCGATAAGACCAGGAATATGGAACATCTGAGAACATGAACTTGAAGAGAGATAAATTAACGAAACAATGTAAAAATACTTATGAATTAAGAGAAATGGAAATGAGAAAAAACGATTTCAAAAATATAAAATGAGTCAGCGTAACCAGAATAAAAGAAAAATGTCTATGCAGAAAGATCTGTTTCCTGGAGGACATCCAGTCACATTGTGTGAATGCTCAATTTTTCGCGCCAATTTTGTCACGTGCTTTTTCGACTGTCTGGTCTATCTTGTCTTTCTTCTCTGGATAATTGAAAGGAGATGACATGGTAGCTTTTGCTTCAGTTTTCTTTAATTCGAAATTGGTATCGCTTTATTCCTCAATACCAGTATATCATAATACGTCCCTATCTCAATGTTAAGGACGGTGCCTACTAATTCAGAAGTATGGCTACCTATGGCTAGGGTGGGTTATGCGCGTGCGCGCGGCTAAAACCCTTTCGGTTAAAAGAAGGTACAAAGTTCACTTGCGAACGACTGATCATGAACTGGCCAGCAACGCGTTTCACAGGTAACCCCGTCATGTAACCGTACTATACTGCCAGGAAATTTTTTCAGTTCTTCATTCAAACAACAAGCAAGCAAACAGGCAAACAATATTCAAGGTCCAAAGTTACATCCTCGTTGTTCCTCAACATCCAAGTCAAATACTGGGCAAACAGGTGATACGCAAAAATCATTCTTCTTCTTCTTCTTCTTTTTCTTCTTCTTCTTCTTCTTCTTCTTCTTCTTCTTCTTCTTCTTCTTCTTCTTCTTCTTCTTCTTCTTCTTCTTCTTCTTTTTCTTCTTCTTCTTTTGTAACAAAAGTTAACGCTAAAAAGTCACGACGTTTCGAACTCTCCGTGGTCATTTTCAACTGCGAGTAAAAATGCAAAACTAAGCATAAATATATTACAAACAGTTAAAATCGATAAGAATGTGATGAATGGTAAAATATGAAAAAACATGTCAATGACTAGAAATAACCAAGGGTTCCGAAGTGCCGACTAGAACACTTTTGAGTAGAGGAATTTTTCGATAATATTGTTGTTGAGCATTAAAATTGATTGGCCATGGCGTTTGATAGTTAACATTAAAAAAAAAATACTGATATACCTGAACAGGGTTTTATAGGCTGACAGACCCTCATTTCAAGATCAGTGGTATTTCTTTGCCAATATACAGGCGGAGCGTTGGGGCAATATGAGCGGTTACGTGACTGAGTTCCCACTCCACAGCTCCTGCTGCATTGGGACCATGATCCCCATTCCCCAATTGGAGCTTCGCCAAACGCTCCTATGGAAAGAGAGAAAATAAAAAAAAAAAGAAAAGGAAAAGTCTAAATCCAAAAAGCGAGAACGCTTTAAATAAATATAAGCGTGACTATGCACGTTAGCAAAAAAGCAAAACAAACGAATGGAATGAAAACATTTGACTCCGTTATTTTCCGATTCAAGTAGACCGTATCGTTTTATTGTTTAAGAGATAATGGGAATCACTCAAATTTAATATACTCAACATATTTTATTTTATTAGATTTTATTCCTAACCTCAGGACGTATTATACATTCTAGTTTGAATGCAGGAAGACTTTGATATTTTCTTCACCAAACATTTTAAGTATAATTCACACGAAGATTCGGCTCGTTACTTCTGTTGCAACTGATCATGAAACTTTGCGGACTTGGCACCGTAAAATAGCTAGATTTTTAGGGAAACAAACAGTTTGCTTATGTGCGTGAACCTGCCGATAAAACAGATTTATTTATTAATGCTGTTTCTCCTACCAGGTGGTGCGTACTTAACCAGGAATTCATTGTTAACAGGTCGAATGTCGTTTCCATCCGGGAGCTTAACGCCAACTGTAATGTGATATGCTCCTCCAACCTGAGCCAAAATCGCCTCCAGGAAGTATGAATGACCTTTGGACAACCTCACTTCCTTGGAGTTCAAACTAGAAACAAGTGAAGTATCAAACTCAACGTCTGCCCTTAAACGTCTATGCCCAAACTTATACGCTCGTTGGAGTTACGCAAATCAGTGTATCACTTTACTTTTGGCGATGTGTTTTTCTTTCTTAAAATCAGCTGTAGAAAATGGAGTCTAATGAGTTAGAATTATACTCCAATAGCCCAGGCTTTCTTGCTTGCCCAAACAGAGGGGAAAATGGCTTTCCTACCAATGGCTTCTCTTTGATAAAAAGCTTTAACTTGCTCAAAGATAAGAGCTTCCTAGAAGAAAGGCAGAAAAAAAAAGGACTACCGAGGAGACAAAACGAAGAAAGCGGCAAAATCGAACACAAGTTCGTAGGAAAGTTTGGCAAAAAAGAAATCTCAAGATAGTTGCTCTCTGTAAACGTCCAAGTTAGATCTTTCAAACCTGACCTCCCTTCCTGAGAGGATCGCCGGTAAAGTTAGTATGTGACCTGTTAGCAAAAGTTAAGGTAGTGTTTGATTTGACAGCAAATAAACTTCACAATCCCCAAAAGTGTACTTTTGATCATAAACGTTTTGGTTTTAATTTTAGCACAATAATGGTTAATTACGTCATTTCATCAATTCCTGAATAATTCATTACTACATATAGACACTTCTTACATGAAGGGCTTCCTTCTCCTTCAAGAAAACCCGGAATCTACGCCTAAATCAGGATAAGCATTCCTTGCTTTTACTTTATATATTTAGATATTTTTTCTCCTAAATAAGCTCAAATTAAAACTATTAGCAAGATGATAAATAAAGTTCAGTGATTAAATTTTTGACGACCACTAGCAAAGGAGGATGTTCCTCTCATTTGAAACTGAACTGCTGTTTCCAATGTGCACTTCAGTGACCTTACAGAAATTAAACGTCGTTTATTGTAGTTGCTTCAATCAATTTCTGCCCCCTCCCTTCCCTCCCCTCCCGGTTTAGCTACGCTGGTAGGGTTCCGAGACTGCAGGTTCTAGGTTCTAGGTTCGAAATCCTGCTGGGCTACCAACGAGCATTTTAAAATTACCAACAGATTGTTACTAGCAGTGCTCATTCCTCGTGATCTTTAGCTTAAAAAATCTCCTCACGGTATGGTGGGGTTAGACTGTTGGTATTGTCTCCTGTACACCTTTGCTTGCTTAAGCTTTAAAAGTTGTTTAAAGGTTAAAAAGTCCGCCCTGCTTATAAGAACTTGCTCTTTGAATAGGCCGTTATAGTTGTTTTGTTCAAAACTAGGTCGAAATGCGTTTCAATCGCGTTCAAAACGCGTTTAAAATGCATTCAGAACCATTTAAAACCCTTTAAGACGTGTTTCAAACGCGTTTAAAGCGCGTTCAAAACTTTCCAAACACCTTTAAAACGCATTCAAAACGCGTTTAGAACGAACTCAAAACTTGTTCAAGACGTATTTAGAAAGTTTTTTAAAATGCGTCAATATGCATTCAAAATGTATTCAAAACCCGTCCAAAACGCGTTCAAAGCGCGTTAGAAACGCGTTTAAAGCGCGCTCAAAACGCGTTCTAGACGTCTTTTAATCGTGTTCAAAACGCGTTTACAACGAGTTTAAATAGCGTTCAAAAGGCGTTTAAATCGATGGCCTTTAATTCTTTGTGCAAATGTAGATACCTGTTCCATTCCATGTAGTCAGTATATGACTTTATATTTATTAGAGTCACCAAATTCTCCAGCTTCTCGTCTGCACTAAGTTTTAGCTCACAAACGTCGTCGCAAGCGAGGTAGAATATGTAGCTCCCAGTCTCCGGCGCAAGGAAGTACGTTCGAAGCCGCCTTCCAATGTTGGCGAGGTTCCATTTTAGAGGAACATTAAGTGAATCAATAACCGTTGTACTTGACGGAGCATCGAGATAAAAATTTGAGCTTCTAACATTTTCCCAGCTCTCTATCTGGACACCAAATATATCTATAAACAAAGTAATACATGTTTTAGTCAGTGATGTAATGATGTCAGGAAATTTTATTGGGCAGTACTTATTAAGTACACAGTATCTGAACTTCTAGTGTTAATAAAACTCGTTCACTAATCGAAGTCATTATAATGATTGCGTAGATGTCATGGAAATTAACTAACAATCAATGAACCATATCCAAACCCTTCTATAACTTCTAGCTTAGAGAATTACCACTATGCATGAGAATGAAACTTGAATAGTACATCCAAGGTTATTTCCTTTATTTTATGTTCTGTGACAGGGAGTGATGATATCGCGTGATGTGGAAATTTCGTGGTATTTCCAAACGGCCGCAATCTTCCGCGATTTCTGTATTTCCAAGAAAATTTGGAAGAGCAACAAAATTGGTCCCAAAATCCTCCAATACAATACCAGTAAACAAGAAAGCTGCTGTAAGGAAAGTTACGTTTTGCTCATTAAAGAGGAATATATGCCTATCAATATTTGGTTGTCATGGTAGCATCAAATTCAATGAACGTTGATCTACTGCACTTAATTTTCAACATAAATTTCTTAAAAATATATATAGCAAAGTTTAATAGCGCTTCAGATATTGAACAAGTCATTAAAAACATTTTAAGTCTGTGCAGTCTGAACAGCCACTCAATTCCACCTATAGATAGATATTAATTTGTCGAAGTGCAAGGCCTTTCATATAGCCGATAAGTTCCATGAGATATGTCTCTAAAAGGGCCGTTCTCTACCCATTTGTCATACTGGCAATAAAATTCTACATTTTGGAAAGGAATAAACACAGCCAGTGTTAGCAGCAGAAATACAATATTTGTGTACAAAACTCTGAAATTCGAAGTCGTTTGTTGTTGTTGTTGTTGTTTTTTTTAAATTGTAAACTTAACTTAAACTAAAAACTAAACTAAACTTAAAAGATCGTTTTCTTGAAGTTTGACTGATGTATATATTCGAGTAACAAAGCGTCGACTTGCGTCTTTGATTTTTCCGCCGATCTGTCTCTAAAACTGCATGTTGCTCTGTAAACATATGACTAAATATTTGACCGCAAGCTGTGTAAGATGACTTTCAACACGCACGTCCTTATATATGGTTCAGTAAATGTCCGCGTACATAATTACAGGCGAACCGTACGGGAAATTAAAAACGAGAATACTCGGCATATCGATTTTAATTTTACGATGCTCAGGCAAATTGAGGCTAGTTCACCGTCTTACTTCTTGTAAAGAAAATCTTTTTGGGTCAGTATCATCTTTTCCACCTTAGATGCTAGTTAAAAATTAGCATTGTTAGCCGGTTCTAGCAATAACATCATTGCAGGAAGTAAACAGGATAACTTAAGCAATAGCTAGATAACTTCTGACAAAAAATGACAGATATCATAATACTTGGCAATAGAGCGATACTGGCACATTCCAATAAAAATATTATAATTTCTTGACGAATGTTTTTCAAATTCTGTCGTGCGCAGAATCTTCTTCATTGTAGAAATTGCATTTTGTGGTGTTGTGGTTATGCTAATTTCATCAAACCACGAAACTGGTTTTCTCATGAATATATAATGTGGACTTCTCAATTCTCTGCAGGGCGATTAAAAAAGGCACTAGTACTCTGCATGACTATTAACTAAACACGGATAATTTTCACACAAGCCCTTCCTTCCAAAATATAGCGGTTTTTATCAAGGAAAAGCCTTTCTATCATGTAACAAGGTTTAATTACCACAAATTATGCTTCAACGCCGCGTACAAGTTAGCGTTTATTTCATGAGTGCCAAAACAATGAGGATATCAGTAAACAGAGGGTAAACAAGCCAAGGATATGAAAATACAATAGAATTGAAGGCCTGAGAGCATAACCGACCTATGTCGAATTTTAGCGCGGCTTTCGGTTTCGCACGGATTTGTCCGAATTTTGGCTCTCCCTGGTTTGGAAAACATTTCGCGGTTTTACAATCGTGGACAAAACTCCTTAAGAAAACCAAACACGAACAGAACAAAAACCACTTCCTTACTTCTCCCTCCCACCCCCTCCCCCTATGCAATGGCAACCGAACACAGAGAGCCAAAAAACCACTCACTTACTGTTTCTCCCTTCATAATTCTACCACAGTTACTTCTCCCTCCCCCCCTCCCCCTTATGCAATGTTGATGTGGGAAGCGATGCTTGCCAGGAAACTGTTCGTGACCCAAAAGACAACATTGAGTCAGGGGGGGGGGGGGGGAGGGGGATTTGGTAGTTTGCTTTTCTACAAGTGAACGCGCTTGGAAGGCAAATTTTTTTATAGGTTTTGTCCACGTCAGAGTCGTTTTCCAAATTATCGGTAGGCTAAAAGTTTCCACTGTCCACGAGCCGTGTTTAGTCGCACTAGTTGTTGTTGCTATAAGTAACGTTTGAGATGATATCATGGTTTGCTTTTGCGGGTTGTAATAAGCCCAAAATAGATCAAGGCAGTCGGGATAAACAACTTGCGTATCGTACTGGCTAGTTGCTTTCGCTTTTGTTTGGTGAAGTTTGAAAACGCACGACATCTATGGATCTTTTGAAAAGTTACGAAATTGACGAATGCAGTTCACAGGAACTGGTGGAAATGTTGTCCAAAGAATCCCTCCTTGGTAGTGATGACTGTGCCGTGGCGAATTTTTCAATTCGATTATCAAATCCCGCGGGAGCATCAGAGACAAATCCCGCCATATACAAGGTGTTTTGCAAGCCTTAGTTGTGGTTTGCTACGCTTGAAATTCGGTATGTAACGATTAACTTGACAATTTCAAGGCAATGATTCAATAAAAGTACGATTAACATAGATTTTCAACGGTTAACACCGACTGGTGGTAAAAAGAATAGATAGTCTTTACCTTTTTAATAGAACTGCCGTTAATCGTTGTTAATCGTTGTTAATCGTTGAAATGGCTACATGTCTTCCTGTTAATCGTGTAGAATGCTAGTATTTTGCGTTATCAAGAGTGATATGTCGACAAACGGGACAAAGCTGGATTTTGCGCCAGGAAATGGACACATTTTCTCTTGGAGAATGTAACTGTTTACATTTGGGACATTCCTGTCACGTACGTAGTAGTTTGTAACAGAATCTAATAAAAGCGTGACAGCATTCTTTTCGTTGCTCCCGCGAAAAACACCGCTTTCGTGTGCCGTGTTTCAAAGACAACGAGTGTATATTGAATACAAGTATTTAATCCTCAGTGCATTGTCCTTTTGGTCATCCAGTGTCTATAATGTTACCGATATATCTTTACAAGATGGTAAAATTTCTCAATGGCATTAATACGAAACACAAAGCGGCGTGAAAAAAATACTGGACAATGGTTTTCAATCGAATTGCAGTACACATGCAAAAGTTTGGACAAATCCGAGCTACATCGAAAAACGGGCTGAAATTCGACATAGGTCGGTTATGCTCCCAGCCCTTCAATTAGTAGGTGGTGTGATGTTCGGGGCTTGCATAATCTGTAGTTGAATTTGCTCTTTTTCCCTACCTTTTCCATGTTTAAACGCTTCTCTTGGCTAAGTTCACTCCGTTTAATTTACTCGCGGACAAAATAAAATATTTTGTTTTAAGAGTGATTAGAGCAGTAATAAACACGAGCGATAAAGACACTTTAAACAAATAATAGCTACTCTCCTGTTACAAGTACTGTTAAGTAGTCTAATTTTTAAGTACTCAATGCAAGTCGAATGCATTGGCATTGGCAACCGGATTACGAAAAAGGTACACTATTCACTCGCTCCAAATTCAAAACTTTTGATTTTGTCCTTCATTTCCGGTGTGTGTTCTTATATAAATTTTCTTTAAATCTCGGGAGCGAAAATGAAGTATTATTACCGAAGCAAACAAAAGAGCTGTTATTTGTCGATATAAAACAACGAAGTTAAAATGTCAAAAAAGTGCGATAATGTTAAATACTGTTACTAAGGCCCCGTTTATATGGAGAAAAGTTGTCCCGGGCAAGAGCGTCACCCTCCCAGCCGAGTCAACTTTAGCGAGCGTTTATATGAGAAAAAAGTTGTCCCTTTTGCCCGAGCCAAGAGCTGACCGTCTAGAGATCATGAAAACATGCGAAAAAAAAAAAAAAAAAACCGCCTCGAAGTCTCCAAATCAAATCGGTTGTTTTTCTTAAGTTTACAAACGTTGGCTTTTTATACCCAAGAAATTCTGGTTCCTATGGTTTTTGAAACCAAGTTAAACAATTCTGAAGTTAAAACTTCCCGGGCAAAGGCTACACAAGTCGTGGTTGACTGAATCTAGCCGCGCGACATTTCAAGTTCTTTTCGCGTTGAATTTCGCCTGTCGTCAGTTAAGTCCGTAATCACACAAAACTGAGATACAAGTGTTTGTTGTGGCATGACTTGATAACACTAAACGCAAAATGATTTATACACCTTTTCATATAATTTGACTTTGTCGGCGTTGAAGTCGGTGGCATTGAACTCGCACATTCCCAATGACAACAGAGCTCGCGCATGCTCTGATTGTCTCGCCTTGACGGAGTTGACCCGGCTAGGCGAGCTAAAGTGTTTATATGGAGAAAAGTTGGCCTGGCTAGGAGGGTGACCCTACCATCGCAGAAGGGTGACCCGGCTAGGCGGGTCACCCTTCTAGCCGAGCCAACTTTTTGTTTCTTATGTAAACGGTTCGCCAAGTTTTGTAAGGAAATGTAGGAAAAGTTGGCTCGCCCAGGGTAGCACGGGTAGGCGGGTGACCCTTCTACCCGGGACAACTTTTCTCCACATAAACGGGGCCTTAGATTATTTGTTCATTACCACGATACCTTTAGGGAAACTGCAATTTGTGGTAGCAGTTAGTGAACCCAGTCCAGAGAGAAATACCTGTTCAATAAAATTAAACAAAAGCATCGACAGCGATCGAGAACGTGTTTACAATGAAGACCTGCTCTAAAGATGTAGAAATTAATCATCGTGTTAAAAATAATCCACTACTTACCACGAATGCCCACAAGCAAGAAAGAACGTCCATTGGGACCAAATATTTATTACTTTCCGGCTTTCACCTGAAAGCGAACAAAAACAAAATAATTTTTACACTGAATGGGCCGTTTAACGAGTTTCTAGAATTTTTAAATTATATTTGAAAGCTCCTATCGACAACGTAGGGACTGAAATATTTTTGTAAAAGCTACCCTTCTTCCTAAAATAATAACACAATACCTGGAACAAAGACTGATCTCCTCAGCAAATAATTTCCAGCCCTTCCAATCCAGCGAAAACGTTTTTACGGTCTGGACGTAGCCCCGCAAATTTTGTTACAGCACTGGTACAGTGTAAGCAACAAACGGCTACATAATCTTAGACATAATAGCTTTTCGCATCTGCATTTGAATTTACCAACATATTATTAATCATGCTGAATGGAGAAACTTGATATTTTTGTCCCTCCTTTTTCTGATTGGCTGCAGATGTATCATAACAAGCGTCGCCACTTTCAAATAAACAACATTGCAGTGTCTCTAAATTTTTCACTGCGCTTCGAACGAGATAACCGCCGAAACAGTGGAAAGATCACCTTGAAATTGTCTAGCCTTGCAATTTAAAGGGCATTAAGCAAATTTACTGGAAGATTAGCATAATGCTCGGTAAACTTCGAAAGTCGTACAATCATTTGTACAGTATAGTGTATCCAATTCGTTGAAACGAGTAACAAAACTTTGAAACTGGTTTCAGAGCTGCGCTCCATGTCTAACGTGCTTTCATTTGCAGTGTTGTTAAGTTTAAGGTGCTCTTTCTAGTGATATTGGTATTTCTTTATTTAAACCAAAATAAAAACTTTCAAGTTAACTTGCAATTGCGTTCAGGACAAAGATAATAGAGTAATTTTCTAACAGAAAGGTTTTCAGAGTTTCCTGGAGCAAAAAAAAAAAAAAAAAACAGGAAAAAAAAATTAGACGCCTCTTCAAATAAGGATTTATAGTACAGAAGCATTTGGAAACTGTCGTTTTGAACTAAAAACAAAATAGTAAATTGATTGCTGTCTAAAGTCCCATTTAAGTAGCTATAAAATTGTTTCTCCTGTTAGATGGCGTGTTGTGTTGTGCACAACGCACGCTTGTCCAATGTGGAAATATAATTAGAAACTGCCACCAGCTGCAGGTGCAAAACTAATTTGGGCACACGAAACCTTCCAATTTGGCAACCAACGGGAGCTTTGTAGTCTATTGACAGTTTTCAACGATTTGGATCTTCTTTTGTTGTGATGTTCAGAAACACTACTTTAGTAAACATGCCATGCTGATGAGCCCCAATAAGGGCGAAACAGCTGTCCATGGCTGCCACTGCCCGGGTGATATGGTTGTGCGCACGCGTACGGTATTGGCCATACCACGGGGATGGTACGTGTGTCTCAGTGCTGATAAGTGTTGGTTACTACTTTAGTGCTTGTAAAGTAGCTTCAAGATCTGATAAGTTCTCAAAGTGTACCTATTTAGATACCGGCAAATGGAAATATTTTTAAAAACCAGAAGCACTTCGAAGTGAACAATTTTAGTTAAGGGGCCATTGGTTTCAGGTGAGCGTTCCAAGCCGGAAACCCTTCAACCAATTTACATGAAATTAAGTGTAAAGTCTTTGTCTAGTTTTAACCAAGGTGTTACGCCAAACAATGACAGGAGCTGTGAAATGTAGACTAAAATTCTTATGGGATCAATAAACCGTCGCACAAATGAAATAGTTTTCTTTTACAAACGAAAGCTTTACAAAAGATTTATTAAGATGTTTTAACACCTTAAAAGAAAACAAAACCAGGATCTATGGAAATGATATTTTCAGATGGCGATACCTTAAATAGCAGTTATATTCGAATCTAATCGATATAGAAGCAAGACACTAAATCTGTCGTTTTTATCCTTTCTTTTTATTAATCATCTATTTTATTTTCCGTACTTTTTTTGCAAGAGCGACTTTTAATTGAGATTCTCCGGATTAACGTTAAATGGCTTTGAAAGCTTAAAGGAACAAATTGAAACGCACTGGCAGATATAGACCCTGCTTAGTTTAAGCTTTGTACATATCAACACGCATTCTTTGAAAAGACCAGAGCTATTTAACGAATAGTGGTCTACGTACGTTGTCATAAGAAAGCAAGCCGATGGCTTCAGTCAAGCCGATACATTGAGGGGGAGGAGGGGAGGGATAGGGGGACTTGTCCGGTAAGTGTGTGTTTTACGTGGGCCTTGTTAAGAGGTTTAGGGTCAAAGATAATAAATTGTCCTTTAATTTGGCTGCCTTTGAAAGGGAAAACCGCATCAAATACAATATGTTAGGAGCGAGTGTTTATACTAGTGGAAGTGAAAGTAACAAATGTGTCATTCAGTAAATTGCGATAAACGCGAAACAGTAGCCTTTAGGGAAGGCTTGTGTGGATTTATAAAGACAGCATGGCGACTTCTCGTTATTGATTGTTGAGGTTTTCAAGACCAAAAACCGCATAAGTTGCAAGACACGAACTCTTTTAAGGCAAGACCATACCACCTTTTGAGTCTTTCTTAAAATGAAGGACGATATTTGTTTGGTTTTTTGCAATGCATTTCAGACTAGAAGGTTTGATTACAGGGTTTTCTATAATTCTGAAGCTAACACTTTTAAAAACGGCTTGAGCTCTCGGGAGTCATATTCTAAGTGGCGGTAAAATAAATAGGCATTAGGGGAGATATCGTTTCGACAGCCTGAGTTGTAAGTAACACTCCTTTTTTTTTTTTTTGTAAGAACGCCTAATTTTGGGGCTGAGGCTGAATGTTCTTATTATTTTTGGCAATTTGGGCCTGAAAAGTCCTTAAGATATTTTTAAGTTATCTTTTATAGTATTTCATAAATCTATGCGTACGTGACCAAGACACCTATTAGTTGTGTGTTAATTGCCCAATGTAGACCGAATTTTTACATGTATTATTTTATCCGTATTTATAATGTTCATTTAAAAACATTTGATTCGGTCGTAATAAAAATGTTCTTATCTGACTCTCAGCCTGGCTAATGTTCTCAGTATGTTCTTAAATTTTAGTTATTCTCAGCCTCAACGTTCTTTCAAAAAAGGTTCTTATAAAAAAAAGAGTGTAGGTGAATTATGCATCATCAATAGATGGTATAAGCCTCTCGATCGATCGGCCAACGAAGTCTCATTGTTACAAAGTACAGAATTCTCAGGAGTACACACCCTGCTAATCATACTTTCTGACTTCTGAAGCAACGCACGCGGTATTAAATTGCTGGAATGATTAGAATAAGTGAGATATTCACGGTTCCGTCATGAGCTTGAGTGTTTGACTTTCAAACTGGAATTACCAGAGTGACATGATTAGTAGTGCCAGGAAAGTGTTTCTGAATTCATTCACTGTATTAATCTTTGGTTTGTTGTTCCCAAAATATCCGTATCCTTTTATAAAAGAAGTGATAGTTTTCTGCACAAGAATATTGAATCGGTGAGGGAATTTGATTGGAGTCAGTACATTTCGTAACAAAGTATCTCAGATTTAAAACTACCAATCAGTGAAAATAAATGCACGCGCTTTGTTAGTTCGAAGTAGTGGTAGATGGCGTTAGGGCGCAATGACAATTCAATTCATTTTTCTACGATTATTATTATTATTATTTTTTAACTTACCGTTCCCAGTTAAGTCAGTATTCCTCACTAGATATTGGCATCGCACCTGAACTTCCTTTGCGGGAAAGCGGTGTCCCAAAACCATATGCAATGAAATCGCTAGGGATCAGTGGAATTTATTTCAAAACATAGATTTTTGTGATAAAAATCAGCGATAAAAACGAAGGGCGATTCGACCTCCTTTTGTGGTCATTTTCGAGGTCATTGTGAAAGAAATATAATTAGCATAATGTAACACAACCTTTAATAAGGCATTGTTTCAAACGATTTAAACGAGCGATAACCGGCAAAAGTGTAAAAAAAAAAAGGAATATAAATGGCCTATTTTATTTTCCTTTCTGTTTTTTTTTTCTTTTTTTTTATGTCGTTATTATTAATCTTGATCACGTTCGAAAATTGTCAACCTCGACTTTTCCCGGAGTTTCAAGGTGTCTTCTTTTTAATATTTTTTTATTTGTACATACCGAACTTGGCTTTCTTACAATTTCACTTCGCACTTTCTTGCAATACAGTAAATATATTCCTTTAAAATGGCCCACTTAAACAGTCTTGTCACTTTTTAAAAAGCTTTGACATTTTTTTTGTCACCTTTTATTGAAAATGAAGACAGAAGTCGAACGTCGAACGCTTTTATCATTAACTTTTATTATTAAAATGTATACATTCTCTCTTTGTGAAGGTGCATTTTATTCTCAGAAGAACTTTATCCCGATGGACTTAACATCAATTTTAGTTTACGTTATTTGAATTGTAACTTTTAATGCATGTGTTCGCCGGGAGTACTGTTCATTTGCGCGCTTGTGTTCGGTAGCGTATTTCAACGGTTTTTTCCACACTGAACAAGGGTTATATACCCGAAACTTCTGGGGTTTTTTTAAACATTTTTGACACTTCTTAATATTTATTTTTATATCAATCCCATCCAAGACCTTTAGCCCGGCGATTTAAAACTTTGATATAGAACAGGGAACGAAAAGCGTTGTCAATGCTGGAAAAAAGGACCTTAAAATTATTGAAAAGGCCAAAGTTGAGAGTTTTTATCTTTAGAATAGGCGAGATAATAGTTTTGCAAATTCGCGAATTTTGCAGTCGTTGAAACAAAGACGGGCAAAATACAAACGTCTCGATAGAATTTTCAGAATTTTTGCCGGTTTTTAAGATAAGGCCGTCAAACTTGGTCCCTTCACTAATTTTAATGTCCCCTTTTCAGTAGAGTAAATAGTTTTTCACTGCATTCAACATTTTTAATGCCCATGATTAAAAAAGAGGAGGAAGAAAGATTACGTTACGTTGTATATTTGCCTTTGTACACCCACAGGTACCCCATAAAAGGTGAAAGGAGCTTGGCATTAGGCTTCTTCTTCTTCTTCTTCTTCTTCTTCTTCTTCTTCTTCTTCTTCTTCTTCTTCTTCTTCTTCTTTTTCTTCTTCTTCTTTTTCTTCTTCTTCTTTTGTAACAAAAGTTAACGCTAAAAAGTCACGACGTTTCGAACTCTCCGTGGTCATTTTCAACTGCGAGTAAAAATGCAAAACTAAGCATAAATATATTACAAACAGTTAAAATCGATAAGAATGTGATGAATGGTAAAATATGAAAAAACATGTCAATGACTAGAAATAACCAAGGGTTAGGAAGTGCCGGCTAGAACACTTTTGAGTAGAGGAATTTTTCGATAATATTGTTGTTGAGCATTAAAATTGATTGGCCATGGCGTTTGGTAGTTAACATTAAAAAAAAAAAATACTGATATACCTTAACAGGGTCTTATAGGCTGGCAGACCCTCATTTCAAGATCAGTGGTATTTCTTTGCCAATACACAGGCGGAGCGTTGGGGCAATATGAGCGGTTACGTGACTGAGTTCCCACTCCACAGCTCCTGCTGCATTGGGACCATGATCCCCATTTCCCAATTGGAGCTTCGCCAAACGCTCCTATGGAAAGAGAGAAAATAAAAAAACGAAAAGTCTAAATCCAAAAAGCGAGAACGCTTTAAATAAATATAAGAGTGACTATGCACGTTAGCAAAGGAGCAAAACAAACGAATGGAATGAAAACATTTGACTCCGTTATTTTCCAATTCAAGTAGACTGTATCGTTTTATTGTTTAAAAGATGATAGGAATCACTCAAATTTAATATACTCAACATTCCGAGATTTTATTCCTAACCTCGGGACGTATTATACATTCTAGTTTGAATGCAGGAAGACTTTGATATTTTCTTCACCAAACATTTTAAGTATAATTCACACTAAGATTCGGCTCGTTACTTCTGTTGCAACTGATCATGAAACTTTGCGGACTTGGCACCGTAAAATAGCTAGATTTTTAGGGAAACAAACAGTTTGCTTATGTGCGTGAACCTGCCGATAAAACAGATTTATTTATTAATGCTGTTTCTCCTACCAGGTGGTGCGTACTTAACCAGGAATTCATTGTTAACAGGTCGAATGTCGTTTCCATCCGGGAGCTTAACGCCAACTGTAATGTGATATGCTCCTCCAACCTGAGCCAAAATCGCCTCCAGGAGGTATGAATGGCCTTTGGACAACCTCACTTCCTTGGAGTTCAAACTAGAAACAAGTGATATATCAAACTCAACGTTTGCCCTTAAACTTTTATGCCCAAACTTATACGGTCGTTGGAGTTACGCAAATCAGTGTATCACTTTACTTTTGGCGATGTGTTTTTCTTTCTTAAAATCAGCTGTAGAAATGGAATCTAGTGAGTTAGAATTATACTCCAATAGCCCAGGCTTTCTTACTTGCCCAAACACAGGGGGAAATGGCTTTCCTACTAATTGCTTCTCTTTGATAAAAATCTTTAACTTGCTCAAAGGTAATAGTTTCCCAGAAGAAAGGCAGAAAAAAAAAAGGACTACAGAGAAGACAAAACGAACAAAGCAGCAAAATCGAAGACAAGTTCGTAGGAAAGTTTGGCAAAAAAGAAATCTCAAGATAGTTGCTCTCTGTAAACGTCCAAGCTAGATCTTTCAAACCTGACCTCCCTTCCTGAGAGGATCGCCGGTAAAGTTAGTATGTGACCTGTTAGCAAAAGTTAAGGTAGTGTTTGATTTGACTGAAAATAAACTTTACAATCCCCAGAAGTGTACTTTTGATCATAATTTTTTTGATTTTAATTTTAGCACAATAATGGTTAATTACGTTATTTCATCTATTCCTGAATAATTCATTACTGCATATAGACACTTCTTACATCAAGGGCTTCCTTCTCCTTCAATAAAACCCGGAATCTACGCCTAAATCAGGATAAGCATTCCTTGCTTTTACTTTATATATTTAGATATTTTTTCTCCTAAATAAGCTCAAATTAAAACTATTAGCAAGATGATAAATAAAGTTCAGTGATTAAATTTTTGACGACCACTAGCAAAGGAGGATGTTCCTCTCATTTGAGACTGAACTGCTGTTTCCAATATGCACTTCAGTGACCTTATAGAAATAAAACGTCGTTTATTGTATTTGCTTCAATCAATTTCTGCTCCCTCCCTTCCCTCTCCTCCCTGTTGAGCTACACTGGTAGGGTTCTGAGACTGCAGGTTCTAGGTTCTAGGTTCTAGGTTCGAAATCCTGCTGGGCTACCAACGAGCATCTTAAAATTACCAAAAGATTGTTACTAGCAGTGCTCATTCCACGTGATCTTCAGCTTAAAAAATCTCCTCACGGTACAGTGAGGTTAGACTGTTGGTATTGTCTCCTGTACACCTTTGCTTGCTAAAGCTTTAACAGTTGTTTAAAGGTTAAAAAGTTCGCCCTGCCTATAAGGACTTGCTCTTTGAATAGGCCGTTATAGTTTTTTTGTTCAAAACTAGGTCGAAATCCGTTTCAATCGCGTTCAAAACGCGTTTAAAATGCATTCAAAACCATTTATAACCCTTTAAGACGTGTTTCAAACGTGTTTAAAGAGCGTTCAAAACTTTCCAAACACCTTTAAAACGCATTCAAAACGCGTTTAAAACGAACTCAAAACTTGCTCAAAACGTGTTTAGAAAGCTTTTTAAAACTCGTCAATATGCATTCAAAATGTATTCAAAACCCGTCCAAAACTCGTTCAAAGCGCGTTAGAAACGCGTTTAAAGCGCGCTCAAAACGCGTTCAAAACGTCTTTTAATCGTGTTCAAAAGACGTTTAAAACGCGTTCACAACGAGTTTAAATAGCGTTCAAAAGGCGTTTAAATCGATGGCCTTTAATTCTTTGTGCAAATGTAGATACCTGTTCCATTCCATGTACTCAGTATATGACTTTATATCTATTAGAGTCACCAAATTCTCCAGCTTCTCGTCTGCACTAAGTTTTAGCTCACAAACGTCGTCGCAAGCGAGGTAGAATATGTAGCTCCCAGTCTCCGGCGCAAGGAAGTACGTTCGAAGCCGCCTTCCAATGTTGGCGAGGTTCCAGTTTAGAGGAACATTAAGTGAATCAATAACCGTTGTACTTGACGGAGCATCGAGATAAAAATTTGAGCTTCTAACATTATCCCAGCTCTCTATCTGGACACCAAATATATCTATAAACAAAGTAATACATGTTTTAGTCAGTGATGTAATAATGTCAGGAAATTTTATTGGGCAGTACTTATTAAGTACACAGTATCTGAACTTCTAGCGTTAATAAAACTAGTTCACTAATCGAAGTCATTATAATGATTGCGTAGATGTCATAGAAATTAACAAACAATCAATGAACCATATCCAAACCCTTCTATAACTTCTAGCTTAGAGAATTACCACTATGCATGAGAATGAAACTTGAATAGTACATCCAAGGTTATTTCCTTCATTTTATGTTCTGTGACAGGGAGTGATGATATCGCGTGATGTGGAAATTTCGTCGTATTTCCAAACGGCCGCAATCTTCCGCGATTTCTGTATTTCCAAGAAAATTTGGAAAAGCAACAAAATTGGTCCCAAAATCCTCCAATACAATACCAGTAAACAAGAAAGCTGCTGTAAGGAAAGTTACGTTTTGCTCATTAAAGAGGAATATATGCCTATCAATATTTGGTTGTCATGGTAGCATCAAATTCAATGAACATTGATCTACTGCACTTAATTTTCAACATAAATTTCTTAAAAATATATATAGCAAAGTTTAATAGCGCTTCAGATATTGAACAAGTCATTAAAAACATTTTAAGTCTGTGCAGTCTGAACAGCCACTCAATTCCACCTATAGATCGATATTAATTTGTCGAAGTGCAAGGCCTTTCGTATAGCCGATCAGTTCCATGAGATATGTCTCTAAAAGGGCCGTTCTCTACCCATTTGTCATACTGGCAATAAAATTCTACATTTTGGAAAGGAATAAACACAGCCAGTGTTCACAGCAGAAATACAATATTTGTGTACAAAACTCTGAAATTCGAAGTCGTTTGTTGTTGTTGTTGTTTTTTTTTTAATTGTAAACTTAACTTAAACTAAAAACTAAACTAAACTTAAAAGATCGTTTTCTTGAAGTTTGACTGATGTATATATTCGAGTAACAAAGCGTCGACTTGCGTCTTTGATGTTTCCGCCGATCTGTCTCTAAAACTGCATGTTGCTCTGTAAACATATGAGTAAATATTTGACCGCAAGCTGTGTAAGATGACTTTCAACACGCACGTCCTTATATATGGTTCAGTAAATGTCCGCGTACATAATTACAGGCGAACCGTAAGGGAAAAAAAAAAAGAGAATACTCGGCATATCGATTTTAATTTTACGATGCTCAGGCAAATTGAGGCTAGTTCACCGTCTTACTTCTTGTAAAGAAAATCTTTTTGGGTCAGTATCATCTTTTCCACCTTAGATGCTAGTTAAAAATTAGCATTGTTAGCCGGTTCTAGCAATAACATCATTGCAGGAAGTAAACAGGATAACTTAAGCAATAGCTAGATAAATTCTGACAAAAAATGACAGATACCATAACACTTGGCAATAGAGCGATACTGGCACATTCCAATAAAAATATTATAATTTCTTGACGAATGTTTTTCAAATTCTGTCGTGCGCAGAATCTTCTTCATTGTAGAAATTGCATTTTGTGGTGTTGTGGTTATGCTAATTTCATCAAACCACGAAACTGGTTTTCTCTTGAATATATAATGTGGACTTCTCAATTCTCTGCAGGGCGATTAAAAAAGGTACTTGTACTCTGCATGACTATTTATTAAACACGGATAATTTTCACACAAGCCCTTCCTTTCAAAATATGGCGGTTTTTATCAAGGAAAAGCCTTTCTATCATGTAACAAGGTTTAATTACCACAAATTATGCTTCAACGCTGCGTACAAGTTAGTGTTTATTTCATGAGTGCCAAAACAATAAGGATATCAGTAAACAGAGGGTAAACAAGCCAAGGATATGAAAATACAATAGAATTAGCAGGTGGTGTGATGTTCGGGGCTTGCATAATCTGTAGTTGAATTTGCGCTTTTTTTTCCTACCTTTTCCATGTTTAAACGCTTCTCTTGGCTAAGTTCACTCCGTTTAATTTACTCGCGGACAAAATTAAAATATTTTGTTTTAAGAGTGATTAGAGCAGTAATAAACACGAGTGATAAAGACACTTTAAACAAATAATAGCTACTCTCCTGTTACAAGTACTGTTAAGTAGTCTAATTTTTAAGTACTCAATGCAAGTCGAATGCATTGGCAACCGGATTACGATAAAGGTACACTATTCACTCGCTCCAAATTCAAAACTTTTGATTTTGTCCTTCATTTCCGGTGTGTGTTCTTATATAAATTTTCTTTAACCCTCGGGAGCGAAAATGAAGTATTATTACCGAAACAAACAAAAGAGCTGTTATTTGTCGATATAAGGCCCGGTTCATACGTCGAACTTTACATGAGCCGAACCTAATCATTTGGTTCGGCGCATGTAAAGATCGACGTATGAATCAGTTAGGATCGACAAATTTGCATTTGGGTCGACCCGCCGTTCTATTCGACTGCGCCAGTCGAATAGAACGGCAAAAGTTCGACTTCGATTCAGACGTCGAACTTTACATGTGCCGAACCAAATGCATACGTTATGTATAAATTATATAAATTATATCTATCCCAGAGGTCTGCGCGTTCCATCGACTTGGCATGCGCAAAGGACATAATTTTGAACAAGATGCGGGAAAAGAGGAATGTGCTTGTTTTTCTTGTTTCGAAAAAACTAAATATACTTGTCTGAGATGCGAAAGATTAAAAAAAAATCTACTCTTGATGTGCACACGCACTTCAAACCGACAGAAACTTTCCAATACAGGCTATATCAAAGGCGAAGCCTCAAGACTTCTCAGAACAAAATCTTCAAAAACAACATTTGAAGAAAACATTACTTACTTACTTATTAAACAGAGATTACGCTACAGAGGTTACCTCGATAACCTTGTAGATAAAACTCTTTCAGAAGTCAAATTCCGCGAAAGAATGTCGGCACTACAAAACAAACAAAAAACGCGCAAAAACATTTTGCCGTTTGTTACGGAATATCGCCCTTCTGTGCCTAAACTAAAACAATTCAGATGAGTAAATGGCACTTGATAGAAAATCAGCCTCTGCTAAGAGGGATCTTCAAAGACCCTTCGTACAGAAAAGGGAGATCTTTTAAAGACGTACTCGTAAGAGCAAATTAGCTTTGAAGGTCATATTCTTCCTATCCCGACCGATAGGAGCCGTGTTTGGCCTGTCTTCATTATTTTTCCAAACAAGCTCTTCCATGTCAGAATTCATCTTTCCCGCCATTTTGAATCTTGTTGAGTAAAAACAACAGCTGCTGACCACGAAAATCTATTTTCTCACTTAGCTTTAATTAAGTTCGACTTCAGTTAGGTTCGACGTCTGAATCAACTGCCGAACTTAATTATTTGGGTCGACCTTAATAGGCATTAGGTTCGGCTCATGTAAAGTTCGACGTATGAACTGGCCCTAAAACAACGAAGTTAAAATGTCAAAAAAGTGCGATAATGTTAAATACTGTTACTAATAGATTATTTGTTCATTACCACGATACCTTTAGGGAAACTGCAATTTGTGGTAGCAGTTAGTGAACCCAGTCCAGAGAGAAATACCTGTTCAATAAAATTAAACAAAAGCATCGACAGCGATCGAGAACGTGTTTACAATGAAGACCTGTTCTAAAGATGTAGAAATTAATCATCGTGTTAAAAATAATCCACTTCTTACCACGAATGCCCACAAGCAAGAAAGAACGTCCATTGGGACCAAAATATTACTTTCCGGCTTTCACCTGAAAGCGAACAAAAACAAGATAATTTTTACACTGAATGGGCCGTTTAACGAGTTTCTAGAATTTTTAAATTATATTTGAAAGCTCGACAACGTAGGGACTGAAATATTTTTATAAAAGCTACTCTATTTCCTTAAATAATAGCACAAGATCTGGAACAAAGACTGACCTCTTCAGCAAATAATTTCCAGCATTTCCAGTCCAATGAAAACGGTTTTACGGTCTGCACGCTGCCCCGCACATTTTTGTTACAGCACTAGTATAAGCAACAAACGGCCACATAATCTTAGACATAATAGCTTTTCGCATCTGCATTTGAATTTACCAACATATTATAAATCATGCTGAATGGAGACACTTGATATTTTTGTCCCCCTTTTTCATGATTGGCTGAAGAAGTATCATAACAACCTTCGCCACCATCAGGTTATCAAAAAAAAAAAAAAAAAAAAAAGGTTCGCCACCATCAAATAAGCAACATTGCGGTGTCTCTAAATTTTTCACTCCGCTTCGAACAAGAAAACCGCCGAAACAGTGGAAAGATCACCTTGAAATTGTCTAGCCTTGCAATTTAAAGGGCATTAAGCAAATTCACTGGAAGATTAGCATATTGCTCGGTAAACTTCAAAAGTCGTACAATCATTTGTACAGTATAGTGTATCCAATTCGTTGAAACGAGTAACAAAACTTTGAAACTGGTTTAATTGCGCTCCATATCTAACGTGCTTTCATTTGCAGTGTTGTTAAGTTTAAGGTGCTCTTTCTAGTGATATTGGTATTTCTTTATTTAAACGAAAATGAAAAGTTTCGTCTTAACTTGGAATTGCGTTCAGGACAAAGGTTTTGAGAGTTCCCTGGAGCAAAAAAAAAAAAAAAAAAAAAAAAAACAGAAAAAAAATAGACGCCTCTTCAAATAAGGATTTATAATACAGAGGCATAAGGAAACTGTCCTTTTAAACTAAAAACAAAATAGCAAATTGATTACTGTCTAAAGACCCATTTAAGTAGCTATCAGTTGTTTCTCCTGTTAGATGGCGTGTTGTGTTGTGCACAACGCACGCTTGTCCAATGTGGAATTATAATTAGAAACTGCCACCAGCTGCAGGTGCAAAACCAATTTGGGCACACGAAACCTTCCAATTTGGCGGCCAACCGGAGCTTTGTAGTCTATTGACAGTTTTCAAGAATTTAGGATCGTCTTTTGTTGTATATAGTTTTTTTTTTTATTTACTCCACACGATCTTATTTCATAAGGTTACAGTGCGTAAGAAAGGAGTTCAGAAAGACTACTTTAAGTGTTTGTGAAATTAGCTTCAAGATCTGATAATTTCTCAAAGTGTGCGTATTTACATACGAATTTCCATTTACAAATGGAAATTTTTTTAAAAACCAGAAGCACTTCGAAGTGAAAAATTTTAGTTAACGGGTCATTGTTTTCAGGTATCCTTCGAGACCCGGTTGCGCGCGTACTGTAGTAGCGTTCGAAGCTGGCAACCCTTCAACCAATTTAGATAAAATTAAATGTAAAGTCTTTGTCTAGTTTGATGTCACAAGACACGAAATAACCGAGGTGTTACGCCAAACAATGACAGGAGAAGTGAAATTTAGACTAAAAATCTTATGGGATTAATAAACCGTCGCACAAATGAAATATTTTTCTGTTTTTTTTTTTTGTTTTCTTTTGCAAACGAAAGCTTTACAAAAGATTTATTAAGATGTTTTAACACCTTAAAAGAAAACAAAACCAGGATCTTTGGAAATAATATTTTCAGATGGCGATACCTTAAATAGCAGTTATATTCGAATCTAATCGATACAGAAGCAAGACACTAAATTTGTCGTTTTTATTCTTTCTTCTTATTAATCATCTATTTTATTTTGCTTACTTTTTTTGCAAGAGCGACTTTTAATTGAGATTCTCTGGATTAACGGTAAATGGCTTTGAAAGTTTGAAGAAACAAATTGAAATGCACTGGCAGATATAGACCCTGCTTAGTTTAAGCTTTGTACATATCAACACGCATTCTTTGAAAAGACCAGGTTTTTTTAACGAATAGTGGTCTACGTACGTTGTCATAAGAAAGCAAGCCGATGGCTTCAGTCAAGCCGATACATTGAGGGGGAGGTTGCGGTTGGGGAGGGGAGGGATGGGGGGACTTGTCCGGTAAGTGTGTGTTTTACGTGGGCCTTGTTAAGAGGTTTAGCGTCAAAGATAATAAATTGTCCTTTAATTTGGCTGCCTTTGAAAGGGAAAACCGCATCAAATACAATATGTTAGGAGCGAGTGTTTATACTAGTGGAAGTGAAAGTAACAAATGTGTCATTCAGTAAATTGCGATAAACGCGAAACAGTAGCCTTTAGGGAAGGCTTGTGTGGATTTATAAAGACAGCATGACGACTTCTCCTTATTGATTGTTGAGGTTTTCAAGACCAAAAACCGTATAAGTTGCAAGACACGAACTCTTTTAAGGCAAGACCATACCACCTTTTGAGTCTTTCTTAAAATGAAGGACGATATTTGTTTGGTTTTTTGCAATGCATTTCAGACTAGAAGGTTTGATTACAGGGTTTTCTATAATTCTGAAGCTAACACTTTTAAAAACGGCTTGAGCTCTCGGGAGTCATATTCTAAGTGGCGGTAAAATAAATAGGCATTAGGGGAGATATCGTTTCGACAGCCTGGGTTGTAAGTAACACTCCTTTTTTTTTGTAAGAACGCCTAATTTTGGGGTTGAGGCTGAACGTTCTTATTATTTTTGGCAATTTGGGCCTGAAAAGTCCTTAAGATATTTTTAAGTTATCTTTTATAGTATTTCATAGATCTATGCGGACGTGACCAAGACACCTATTAGTTGTGTGTTAATTGCCCAATGTAGACCGAATTTTTACATGCATTATTTTATCCGTATTTATAATGTTCATTTAAAAACATTTGATTCGGTCGTAATAAAAATGTTCTTATCTGACTCTCAGCCTGGCTAATGTTCTCAGTATGTTCTTAAATTTTAGTTATTCTAAGCCTCAACGTTCTTTCAAAAAAGGTTCTTATAAAAAAAAGAGTGTAGATGAATTATGCATCGTCAATAGATGGTATAAGCCTCTCGATCGATCGGCCAACGAAGTCTCATTGTTACAAAGAACAGAATTCTCAGGAGTACACACCCTGCTAATCATACTTTTCTGACTTCTGAAGCAACGCACGCGGTATTAAATTGCTGGAATGATTAGAATAAGTGAGATATTCACGGTTCCGTCATAAGCTTGAGTGTTTGACTTTCAAACTGGAATTACCAGAGTGACATGATTAGTAGTGCCAGGAAAGTGTTTCTGAATTCATTCACTGTATTAATCTTTGGTTTGTTGTTCCCAAAATATCCGTATCCTTTTATAAAAGAAGTGATAGTTTTCTGCACAAGAATATTGAATCGGTGAGGGAGTTTGATTGGAGTCAGTACATTTCGTAACAAAGTATCTCAGATTTAAAACTACCTTTCAGTGAAAATAAATGCACGCGCTTTGTTAGTTCGAAGTAGTGGTAGATGGCGTTAGGGCGCAATGACAATTCAATTCATTTTTCTACGATTATTATTATTATTATTTTTTTTTTTAACTTACCGTTCCCAGTTAAGTCAGTATTCCTCACTGGATATTGGCATCGCACCTGAACTTCCTTTGCGGGAAAGCGGTGTCCCAAAACCATATGCAATGAAATCGCTAGGGATCAGTGGAATTTATTTCAAAACATAGATTTTTGTGATAAAAATCAGCGATAAAAACGAAGGGCGATTCGACCTCCTTTTGTGGTCATTTTCGAGGTCATTGTGAAAGAAATATAATTAGCATAATGTAACACAACCTTTAATAAGGCATTGTTTCAAACGATTTAAACGAGCGATAACCGGCAAAAGTGTAAAAAAAAAAGGAATATAAATGGCCTATTTTATTTTCCTTTCTGTTTTTTCTTTTTTTTTCTTTTTTTTTTTCTGTCGTTATTATTAATCTTGATCACGTTCGAAAATTGTCAACCTCGACTTTTCCCGGAGTTTCAAGGTGTCTTCTTTTTAATATATTTTTCTATTTGTACATACTGAACTTGGCTTTCTTACAATTTCACTTCGCACTTTCTTGCAATACAGTAAATATATTCCTCTAAAATGGCCCACTTAAACAGTCTTGTCACTTTTTAAAAAGTTTTGACATTTTTTTTGTCACCTTTTATTGAAAATGAAGACAGAAGTCGAACGTCGAATGCTTTTATCATTAACTTTTATTATTAAAATGTATACATTCTCTCTTTGTGAAGGTGCATTTTATTCTCAGAAGAACTTTATCCCGATGGACTTAACATCAATTTTAGTTTACGTTATTTGAATTGTAACTTTTAATGCATGTGTTCGCCGGGAGTACTGTTCATTTGCGCGCTTGTGTGCGGTAGCGTATTTCAACGGTTTTCTCCACACTGAACAAGGGTTATATACCCGAAACTTCTGGGGTTTTTTTTTAACATTTTTGAAACTTCTTAATATTTATTTTTATATCAATCCCGGTTTTTAAGATAAGGCCGTCAAACTTGGTCCCTTCACTAATTTTAATGTCCCCTTTTCAGTAGAGTCAATAGTTTTTCACTGCATTCAACATTTTTAATGCCCATGATTAAAAAAGAGAAAGTAAGAAAGATTACGTTACGTTGCATATTTGCCTTTGTACACCCACAGGTACCCCATAAAAAGTGAAAGGAGCTTGGCATTAGGCCCCTCTGTATAACCTAAGAACAAACATGTAACTAATTGGAGACAATTATCAAAAAAGAAAGCCAATGAATTACAAAAACAGAATAGTCGATAGAGCCTCTCCAGTCAGATTTATTACTCAATAACCAACAGATATGCTTTTAGAAGTAAAACAACTTGGGATTTCATTGCGTGCGTGGAAACACGCCATGTAATTTTTCGTGTTCAAAAGCGATCGCTCGGAGACAGTCGATAAGACCAGGAATATGGAACATCCGAGAACATGAACTTGAAGAGAGATAAATTAACGAAACAATGTAAAAATACTTATGAAATAAGTGAAATGGAATTGAGAAAAAACGATTACAAAAATATAAAATGAGTCAGCGTAACCAGAATAAAAGAAAAATGTCTATGCAGAAAGATCTGTTTCCTGGAGGACATCCAGTCACATTGTGTGAAGGCTCAATTTTTCCCGCCAATTTTGTCACGTGCTTTTTCGACTGTCTGGTCTATCTTGACTTTCTTCTCTGGATAATTGAAAGAGGATGACATGGTAGCTTTTGGTTCAGTTTTCTTTAATTCGAAATTGGTATCGCTTTATTCCTCAATACCAGTATATCATAATACGCCCCTATCTCAATGTTAAGGACGGTGCCTACTCATACAGAAGTATGGCTACCTATGGCTTGGGTGGGTTATGCGCGTGCGCGCCTCTAAAACCTTTTCGGTTAAAAGAAGGTACAAAGTTCACTTGCGAACGACTGATCATGAACTGGCCAGCAACGCGTTTCACAGGTAACCCCGTCATGTAACCGTACTATACTGCCAGGAAATTTTCTCAGTTCTTTATTCAAACAACAAGCAAGCAAACAGGCAAACAATATTCAAGGTCCAAAGTTACATCCTCGTTGTTCCTCAACATCCAAGTCAAATACTGGGCAAACAGGTGATACGCAAAAATCATTCTTCTTCTTCTTCTTCTTCTTCTTCTTCTTCTTCTTCTTCTTCTTCTTTTGTAACAAAAGTTAACGCTAAAAAGTCACGACGTTTCGAACTCTCTGTGGTCATTTTCAACTGCGAGTAAAAATGCAAAACTAAGCATAAATATATTACAAACAGTTAAAATCGATAAGAATGTGATGAATGGTAAAATATGAAAAAACATGTCAATGACTAGAAAAAACCAAGGGTTAGGAAGTGCCGGCTAGAACACTTTTGAGTAGAGGAATTTTTCGATAATATTGTTGTTGAGCATTAAAATTGATTGGCCATGGCGTTTGGTAGTTAACATTAAAAAAAAATACTGATATACCTGAACAGGGTCTTATAGGCTGGCAGACCCGCATTTCAAGATCAGTGGTATTTCTTTGCCAATATACAGGCGGAGCGTTGGGGCAATATGAGCGGTTACGTGACTGAGTTCCCACTCCACAGCTCCTGCTGCATTGGGACCATGATCCCCATTCCCCAATTGGAGCTTCGCCAAACGCTCCTATGGAAAGAGAGAAAATAAAAAAACGAAAAGTCTAAATCCAAAAAGCGAGAACGCTTTAAATAAATATAAGAGTGACTATGCACGTTAGCAAAGGAGCAAAACAAACGAATGGAATGAAAACATTTCACTCCGTTATTTTCCAATTCAAGTAGACCGTATCGTTTTATTGTTTAAAAGATGATAGGAATCACTCAAATTTAATATACTCAACATTCAGAGATTTTATTCCTAACCTCGGGACGTATTATACATTCTAGTTTGAATGCAGGAAGACTTTGATATTTTCTTCACCAAACATTTTAAGTATAATTCACACTAAGATTCAGCTCGTTACTTCTGTTGCAACTGATCATGAAACTTTGCGGACTTGGCACCGTAAAATAGCTAGATTTTTAGGGAAACAAACAGTTTGCTTATGTGCGTGAACCTGCCGATAAAACAGATTTATTTATTAATGCTGTTTCTCCTACCAGGTGGTTTGTACTTAACCAGGAATTCATTGTTAACAGGTCGAATGTCGTTTCCATCCGGGAGCTTAACGCCAACTGTAATGTGATATGCTCCTCCAAACTGAGCCAAAATCGCCTCCAGGAGGTATGAATGGCCTTTGGACAATCTCACTTCCTTGGAGCTCAAACTAGAAACAAGTGAAGTATCAAACTCAACGTCTGCCCTTAAACGTCTATGCCCAAACTTATACGCTCGTTGGAGTTACGCAAATCAGTGTATCACTTTACTTTTGGCGATGTGTTTTTCTTTCTGAAAATCAGCTGTAGAAAATGGAATCTGATGAGTTAGAATTATACTCCAATAGCCCAGGCTTTCTTGCTTGCCCAAACAGAGGGTTAAATGGCTTTCCTACCAATTGCTTCTCTCTGATAAAATTTTTTACTTTGCTCAAAGGTAATAGTTTCCCAGAAGGAAGGCAGAAAATAAAAAAAGGAGACCGAAAAGACAAAACGAAGAAATCAGGAAAATTAACACAAACTCGTAGGAGAGTTTGGCAAAAAACGAAATCTCAAGATTTTTATTCTCTGTCAACGCCCAAGCTAGACCTTTCAAACCTGACCTCTTTTCCTGAGAGGGAAAGTTAGTAAGTGACCTGTCAGCAAAAGTTTAGGTACTGTTTGGTTTGACTGCCAATCAACTTCACAATTCCCAGGAGTGTACTTTTGATCATATTTTTTTTCGTTTTTAATTTTAGCACAATAATGGTTATTTCATCTTTTGCGGGATAATTCATTACCGAATCTACGCCTAAATTAGAGGTAAGCATTCTTTGCTTTCAATTTACATTTTTAGAGATTTTTTCTCCTAAATAAGCTAAAACTGTTAGCAGATAATAAATAGTAGTTCAGTGATTAGATTTTTGACGACCACTAGCAAAGGAGGATGTTCCTCTCGTTAGAGACTGAACTGCTGTTTCCAATTTTCACTTCGGTGACCTCCCAGAAATTGAGCGTCGTTTCTTGCCTTTGCTTCAATCAATTTCCACACCCTGTCCTCCCCTTCCCTCCCTGTTTAGTTCCGCTGGTATCTAGGTTCGAGATCCGGCTGGGCTACCAACGAGCATCTTAAAATTACTGACAGATTCTTACTATCAGTGTTTATTCCATGTGATCTTTTTGCTTGAAAAATCTTCTCACGGTATAACGAAGTTAGACCGTTGGTATTGTCTCCGGTACACCTTTGCTTGCTAAAGCTTTAAAAGCTTTAAGTTCCACACTGCCTATAAGGACTTGCTCTTTGAATTGGCCGTTATAGTCGTTTTGTTCAAAACTAGGTCAAAATTCGTTTCAATCGCGTTTCAAACGCGTTTAAAATGCGTTCAAAACCATTTAAAAACCTTTAACACGCTTTTCAAACGCGATCAAACCTTCCAAACGCCTTTAAAACACATTCAAAACACATTTAAAACGGCCTCAAAACTTGTTCAAAACGTATTTATAAAGTGTTTTAGAACGCGTCAATATGCATTCAAAATACCTTCAAAACCCGTCCAAAATGCGTTGAAAGCACGTTAGAAACGAGTAAAAAGCGCGCTTAAAACGCGTTGAATAGGTGTTTTAATCCTGTTCAAAAGACGTTTATAACGCGTTCACAACGAGCTCAAAACAAGGACGGTGTCTACTATTGTTACTGCGCATTCGTTCTGTGCATCTCAAGATACTCGGGTTTCCTATGGGTGGTCGCTGCTAATACAGGAATATTTTTGCACGGTTTAAAACTACGCAGAGAAAGCAGAACTTAGCAAGTGCTTTTGATATCTCGAAAGAAAATTGATGGGTAACCATGTATTTTTCAGAGATAATTAAGCTTCAATTTAGGAAAAAAATCCCATACATTGCTTTATATTTTGGCGCTCCTTAGAGATATTATTGCTTAATTAACTCTGAAAAATGCGTGGCTACACCCATTTTTCGTTTTGGATTCCAATAGGTCTTGCTAAGATCTGCTTCTCCCGCATAGTCATAAACTGCAGAAAAATACTTCGGTATTAGTAGGCGCCGTCCGTAAAATGCGTTCAAAAGACGTTTAAATCGATGCTACGGCCTTTAATTCTTTGTGCAAATGTAGATACCTGTTCCATGCCATGTAGGCAGTATATGACTTTATATCTATTAAAGTCACCAAATTCTCCAGCTTCTCGTCTGCACTAAGATTTAGCTCACAAACGTCATCGCAAGCGAGGTAGAATATGTAGCTCCCAGTCTCTGGCGCAAGGAAGTACGTTCGAAGCCGCCTTCCAATGTTGGCGAGGTCCGATTTTGGAGGAACATCAAGTTTATCAATAAACGTTTTACTCGACGGAGTATCGAGATAAAACTTTGAGCTTCTAATATTATCCCAGCTCTCGATCTGGACACCAAATATATCTATAAACAAAATAATACACGTTTCAGTCAGTGACATAATGATGTCAGGAAATTTTATTGGGCGGTACTTGATAACTAAACAGTATCTGAACTTCTAGCGTTAACAAAACTCGTTCACTAATCGAAGTCATCATAATGATTGCGTAGATGTCAAAGAAATTAACTTACGATCATATCCATCATTTCTGTAATTCCACGAAAATTTGAAAGAACAACAAAATTGATCCCAAAATCCTCCAATACAATACCAGAAAACAAGAAAGCTGCTGTAAGGAAAGTTTTAAAAGTTTGCTCATTAAAGAGGAATATATGCCTATCAATATTTGGTTGTCATGGAAACATCAAATTCAATGACCGTTGATCTACTGCACTTAACTTTTACACATACATTTCTGAAAAAAAAAATAGCAAGTTTGATAGCACTTCACATATTGAACAAGTCGTTGGAAACGTTTTAAATCTGTCCAGGCTGAATAGCCACTCAATTCCACGTCTAGATAGATATTAATTTGTCGAAGTGCTAGGCCATTCATATAGCCGATCAGTTGGATGAGATATGTCTCTAAAATGGCGGTTTTCTTCCCATTTGTCATACTGGCAATAAAATTCTACATTTTGGAAAGGGATAAACACAACCAGCACTGACAGCAGAAATTTAATATTTGTGTAGAAAACTCTGAAATTCGTAGTTATTTGTTTTTTTTTTTTTAATTGAAAACTTAACATATCTTAAGAAATGAAAACTTGGGATGCCTGCCAAAAGATTGTTTTCTTGAAATTTGTCTGATGTATATATTCGAGTTACAAAGCGTTGACTTGGGTTTTTGTTTTTTCCGACGATCTGTCTCTAAAACTGCATGTTGCTCTGTAAACATATGAGTAATGTTTAACCGCAAGCTGTGTAAGATGACTTTCGACACGCACCTCTTTATACATAGTTCAGTAAGTGTCCACGTACATAATTACAGGCGAATGTACGGGAAATTAAAAACGGGAATATTCGGCATATCGATTTTAATTTTACGATGTTCAGGCAAATTCAGGCTAGTTCACTGTCTTACTTTTTGTAAAGAATATCTTTTTGAGTCAGTATCATTTTTTCCATCTTCGATGCTGGTCAAAAATTAGCATTGTTAGCCGGTTAGCAATTACATCATTGCAGGAAGTAAGTCAGATAACTTAAGCAATAGCTAGATAAATTCTGACAAAAAATGACAGATACCATAACACTTGGCAATAGAGCGATACTGGCACATTCCAATAAAAATATTATAATTTCTTGACGAATGTTTTTCAAATTCTGTCGTGCGCAGAATCTTCTTCATTGTAGAAATTGCATTTTGTGGTGTTGTGGTTATGCTAATTTCATCAAACCACGAAACTGGTTTTCTCATGAATATATAATGTGGACTTCTCAATTCTCTGCAGGGCGATAAAAAAAAGGCACTAGTACTCTGCATGACTATTAACTAAACACGGATAATTTTCACACAAGCCCTTCCTTTCAAAATATGGCGGTTTTTATCAAGGAAAAGCGTTTCTATCATGTAACAAGGTTTAATTACCACAAATTATGCTTCAACGCCGCGTACAAGTTAGCGTTTATTTCATGAGTGCCAAAACAATGAGGACATCAGTAAACAGAGGGTAAACAAGCCAAGGATATGAAAATACAATAGAATTTGCAGGTGGTGTGATGTTCGGGGCTTGCATAATCTGTAGTTGAATTTGCTCTTTTTTCCCTACCTTTTCCATGTTTAAACGCTTCTCTCGGCTACGTTCACTCCGTTTAATTTACTCGCGGACAAAATAAAATATTTTGTTTTAAGAGTGATTAGAGCAGTAATAAACACGAGCGATCAAGACACTTTAAACAAATAATAGCTACTCTCCTGTTACAAGTACTGTTAAGTAGTCTAATTTTTAAGTACTCAATGCAAGTCGAATGCATTGGCAACCGGATTACGAAAAAGGTACACTATTCACTCGCTCCAAATTCAAAACTTTTGATTTTGTCCTTCATTTCCGGTGTGTGTTCTTATATAAATTTTCTTTAAATCTCGGGAGCGAAAATGAAGTATTATTACCGAAGCAAACAAAAGAGCTGTTATTTGTCGATATAAAACAACGAAGTTAAAATGTCAAAAAAGTGCGATAATGTTAAATACTGTTACTAATAGATTATTTGTTCATTACCACGATACCTTTAGGGAAACTGCAATTTGTGGTAGCAGTTAGTGAACCCAGTCCAGAGAGAAATACCTGTTCAATAAAATTAAACAAAAGCATCGACAGCGATCGAGAACTTGTTTACAATGAAGACCTGCTCTAAAGATGTAGAAATTAATCATCGTGTTAAAAATAACCCACTACTTACCACGAATGCCCACAAGCAAGAAAGAACGTCCATTGGGACCAAATATTTATTACTTTCCGGCTTTCACCTGAAAGCGAACAAAAACAAAATAATTTTTACACTGAATGGGCCGTTTAACGAGTTTCTAGAATTTTTAAATTATATTTGAAAGCTCCTATCGACAATGTAGAGACTGAAATATTTTTGTAAAAGCTACCCTTCTTCCTAAAATAATAACACAATACCTGGAACAAAGACTGATCTCCTCAGCAAATAATTTCCAGCCCTTCCAATCCAGCGAAAACGTTTTTACGGTCTGGACGTAGCCCCGCAAATTTTGTTACAGCACTGGTACAGTGTAAGCAACAAACGGCTACATAATCTTAGACATAATAGCTTTTCGCATCTGCATTTGAATTTACCAACATATTATTAATCATGCTGAATGGAGAAACTTGATATTTTTGTCCCTCCTTTTTCTGATTGGCTGCAGATGTATCATAACAAGCTTCGCCACTTTCAAATAAACAACATTGCAGTGTCTCTAAATTTTTCACTGCGCTTCGAACGAGATAACCGCCGAAACAGTGGAAAGATCACCTTGAAATTGTCTAGCCTTGCAATTTAAAGGGCATTAAGCAAATTTACTGGAAGATTAGCATATTGCTCGGTAAACTTCGAAAGTCGTACAATCATTTGTACAGTATAGTGTATCCAATTCGTTGAAACGAGTAACAAAACTTTGAAACTGGTTTCAGAGCTGCGCTCCATGTCTAACGTGCTTTCATTTGCAGTGTTGTTAAGTTTAAGGTGCTCTTTCTAGTGATATTGGTATTTCTTTATTTAAACCAAAATAAAAACTTTCAAGTTAACTTGCAATTGCGTTCAGGACAAAGATAATAGAGTAATTTTCTAACAGAAAGGTTTTCAGAGTTCCCTGGAGCAAAAAAAAAAATAAAAAAAACAGGAAAAAAAAATTAGACGCCTCTTCAAATAAGGATTTATAGTACAGAAGCATTTGGAAACTGTCGTTTTGAACTAAAAACAAAATAGTAAATTGATTGCTGTCTAAAGTCCCATTTAAGTAGCTATCAATTGTTTCTCCTGTTAGATCGCGTGTTGTGTTGTGCATAACGCACGCTTGTCCAATGTGGAATTATAATTAGAAACTGCCACCAGCTGCAGGTGCAAAACTAATTTGGGCACACGAAACCTTCCAATTTGGCAACCAACGGGAGCTTTGTAGTCTATTGACAGTTTTCAAGGATTTGGATCGTCTTTTGTTGTGATGTTCAGAAACACTACTTTAGTAAACATGCCATGCTGATGAGCCCCAATAAGGGCGAAACAGCTGTCCATGGCTGCCACTGCCCGGGTGATATGGTTGTGCGCATGCGTACGGTATTGGCCATACCACGGGGATGGTACGTGTGTCTCAGTGCTGATAAGTGTTGGTTACTACTTTAGTGCTTGTAAAGTAGCTTCAAGATCTGATAAGTTCTCAAAGTGTACGTATTTAGATACCGGCAAATGGAAATATTTTTAAAAACCAGAAGCACTTCGAAGTGAACAATTTTAGTTAAGGGGCCATTGTTTTCAGGTATCCTACTGTAGGAGCGTTCTAAGCCGGAAACCCTTCAACCAATTTACATGAAATTAAGTGTAAAGTCTTTGTCTAGTTTGATGTCACGTGACACGAAATAACCAAGGTGTTACGCCAAACAATGACAGGAGCTGTGAAACGTAGACTAAAAATCTTATGGGATTAGTAAACCGTCGCACAAATGAAATATTTTTCTGGACTTTTTTGTTTTCTTTTACAAACGAAAGCTTTACAAAAGATTTATTAAGATGTTTTAACACCTTAAAAGAAAACAAAACCAGGATCTTTGGAGATAATATTTTCAGATGGCGATACCTTAAATAGCAGTTATATTCGAATCTAATCGATATAGAAGCAAGACACTAAATTTGTCGTTTTTATTCTTTCTTCTTATTAATCATCTATTTTATTTTCCTTACTTTTTTTGCAAGAGCGACTTTTAATTGAGAATCTCCGGATTAACGTTAAATGGCTTTGAAAGTTTGAAGAAACAAATTGAAAGGCACTGGCAGATATAGACCCTGCTTAGTTTAAGCTTTGTATATATCAACACGCATTCTTTGAAAAGACCAGAGCTATTTAACGAGAGTGCTAGGATATTATTCAAAATAGTGGTCTACGTACGTTGTCATAAGAAAGCAAGCCGATGGCTTCAGTCAAGCCGATACATTAAGGGGGAGGTTGCGGTTGGGGAGGGGAGGGATGGGGGGACTTGTCCGGTAAGTGTGTGTTTTACGTGGGCCTTGTTAAGAGGTTTAGGGTCAAAGATAAAAAATTGTCCTTTAATTTGGCTGCCTTTCAAAGGGAAAACCGCATCAAATACAATATGTTAGGAGCGAGTGTTTATACTAGTGGAAGTGAAAGTAACAAATGTGTCATTCAGTAAATTGCGATAAACGCGAAACAGTAGCCTTTAGGGAAGGCTTGTGTGGATTTATAAAGACAGCATGGCGACTTCTCCTTATTGATTGTTGAGGTTTTCAAGACCAAAAACCGCATAAGTTGCAACACACGAACTTTTTTAAGGTAAGACCATACCACCTTTTGAGTCTTTCTTAAAATGAAGGACAATATTTGTTTGGTTTTTTGCAATGCATTTCAGACTAGAAGGTTTGATTACAGGGTTTTCTATAATTCTGAAGCTAACACTTTTAAAAACGGCTTGAGCTCTCGGGAGTCATATTCTAAGTGGCGGTAAAATAAATAGGCATTAGGGGAGATATCGTTTCGACAGCCTGAGTTGTAAGTAACACTCCTTTTTTTTTTTTTGTAAGAACGCCTAATTTTGGGGCTGAGGCTGAACGTTCTTATTATTTTTGGCAATTTGAGCCTGAAAAGTCCTTAAGATATTTTTAAGTTATCTTTTATAGTATTTCATAAATCTATGCGGACGTGACCAAGACACCTATTAGTTGTGTGTTAATTGCACAATGTAGACCGAATTTTTACCGGCATGTATTATTTTCTCCGTATTTATAATGTTCATTTAAAAGCATTTGATTCGGTCGTTATAAAAATGTTCTTAACTGATACTCAGCCTGGGTAATGTTCTCAGTATGTTCTTAAATTTTAGTTATTCTCAGCCTCAACGTTCTTTCAAAAAAGGTTCTTTTAAAAAAAAGAGTGTAGGTGAATTATGCATCGTCAATAGATGGTATAAGCCTCTCGATCGATTGGCCAACGAAGTCTCATTCAGTTACAAAACACTGTATTGTCAGGAGTACACTCACCCGGCTAATCATACTTTTCTGACTTCTGAAGCAACGCACGCGGTATTAAATTGCTGGAATAATTAGAATAAGTGAGATATTCACGGTTCCGTCATAAGCTTGAGTGTTTGACTTTCAAACTGGAATTACCAGAGTGACATGATTAGTAGTGCCAGGAAAGTGTTTCTGAATTCATTCACTGTATTAATCTTTGGTTTGTTGTTCCCAAAATATCCGTATCCTTTTATAAAAGAAGTGATAGTTTTCTGCACAAGAATATTGAATCGGTGAGGGAATTTGATTGGAGTCAGTACATTTCGTAACAAAGTATCTCAAATTTAAAACTACCAATCAGTGAAAATAAATGCACGCGCTTTGTTAGTTCGAAGTAGTGGTAGATGGCGTTAGGGCGCAATGACAATTCAATTCATTTTTCTACGATTATTATTATTATTTTTTTTTAACTTACCGTTCCCAGTTAAGTCAGTATTCCTCACTAGATATTGGCATCGCACCTGAACTTCCTTTGCGGGAAAGCGGTGTCCCAAAACCATATGCAATGAAATCGCTAGGGATCAGTGGAATTTATTTCAAAACATAGATTTTTGTGATAAAAATCAGCGATAAAAACGAAGGGCGATTCGACCTCCTTTTGTGGTCATTTTCGAGGTCATTGTGAAAGAAATATAATTAGCATAATGTAACACAACCTTTAATAAGGCATTGTTTCAAACGATTTAAACGAGCGATAACCGGCAAAAGTGAAAAAAAAAAGGAATATAAATGGCCTATTTTATTTTCCTTTCTGTTTTTTTTTTCTTTTTTTTTTCTGTCGTTATTATTAATCTTGATCACGTTCGAAAATTGTCAACCTCGACTTTTCCCCGAGTTTGAAGGTGTCTTCTTTTTAATATTTTTTTATTTGTACATACCGAACTTGGCTTTCTTACAATTTCACTTTGCACTTTCTTGCAATACAGTAAATATATTCCTTTAAAATGGCCCGCTTAAACAGTCTTGTCACTTTTTAAAAAGCTTTGACATTTTTTTTGTCACCTTTTATTGAAAATGAAGACAGAAGTCGAACGTCGAATGCTTTTATCATTAACTTTTATTATTAAAATGTATACATTCTCTCTTTGTGAAGGTGCATTTTATTCTCAGAAGAACTTTATCCCGATGGACTTAACATCAATTTTAGTTTACGTTATTTGAATTGTAACTTTTAATGCATGTGTTCGCCGGGAGTACTGTTCATTTGCGCGCTTGTGTTCGGTGGCGTATTTCAACGGTTTTCTCCAAACTGAACAAGGGTTATATACCAGAAACTTCTGGAGTTTTTTTTTTTTTAACATTTGTGACACTTTTTGATATTTATTTTTTTATCAATCCCAACTAAGCCCTTTATCCCGGCAATTTAAATTTTTGATATAGAACAGGGAACAAAAAGCGTTGTCGCCGCTGGAAAAAGGACCTTAAAATTATTGAAAAGGCCAAAGTTGAGAGTTTTTATATTAAAAATAGCCAAGATAATAGTTTTTCAAATTCGAGAATTTTGCAGTCGTTGAAACAAAGACGTGCAAAATACAAACGTTTCGATAGAATTTTCAGAATTTTTGCCGGTTTTTAAGATAAGGCCGTCAAACTTGGTCCCTTCACTAATTTTAATGTCCTCTTTTTAGTAGAGTCAATAGTTTTTCACTGCCTTCAACATTTTAAATGTCCATGATTAAAAAAGAGAAAGGAAGAAAGATTACGTTACGTTGTATATTTTCCTTTGTACACCCACAGGTACCCCATAAAAGATGAAAAGAGCTTGGCCTTAGGCCCCTCTGTATAACCTAAGAACAAACATGTAACTAATTGGAGACAATTATCAAAAAAGAAAGAAAATGAATTACAAAAACAGAATAGTCGATAGAGCCTCTCCAGTCAGATTTATTACTCAAATAACCACAAGATATGCTTTTAAAAGTTAAACAACTTGGGATTTCATTGCGTGCGTGGAAACACGCCATGTAATTTTTCGTGTTCAAAAGCGATCGTTCGGAGGCAGTCGATAAGACCAGGAATATGGAACATCTGAGAACATGAACTTGAAGAGAGATAAATTAACGAAACAATATAAAAATACTTATGAAATAAGTGGAATGGAAATGAGGAAAAACGATTACAAAAACATAAAATGAGTCAGCGTAACCAGAATAAAAGAAAAATGTCTATGCAGAAAGATCTGTTTCCTGGAGGACATCCAGTCACATTGTGTGAATGCTCAATTTTTCGCGCCAATTTTGTCACGTGCTCTTTCGACTGTCTGGTCTATCTTGTCTTTCTTCTCTGGATAATTGAAAGAAGATTACATGGTAGCTTTTGCTTCAGTTTTCTTTAATTCGAAATTGATATCGCTTTATTCCTCAATACCAGTATATCATAATACGTCCCTATCTCAATGTTAAGGACGGTGCCTACTAATACAGAAGTATGGCTACCTATGGCTAGGGTGGGTTATGCGCGTGCGCGCGGCTAAAACCCTTTCGGTTAAGAGAAGGTACAAAGTTCACTTGCGAACGACTGATCATGAACTGGCCAGCAACGCGTTTCACAGGTAACCCCGTCATGTAACCGTACTATACTGCCAGGAAATTTTTTCAGTTCTTCATTCAAACAACAAGCAAGCAAACAGGCAAACGATATTCAAGGTCCAAAGTTACATCCTTGTTGTTCCTCAACATCCAAGTCAAATACTGGGCAAACAGGTGATACGCAAAAATCATTCTTCTTCTTCTTCTTCTTCTTCTTCTTCTTCTTCTTCTTCTTCTTCTTCTTCTTCTTTTGTAACAAAAGTTAACGCTAAAAAGTCACGACGTTTCGAACTCTCCGTGGTCATTTTCAACTACGAGTAAAAATGCAAAACTAGGCATAACTATCTTACAAACAGTTAAAATCGATAAGAATGTGATGAATGGTAAAATATGAAAAAACATGTCAATGACTAGAAATAACCAAGGGTGAGGAAGTGCCGACTAGAACACTTTTGAGTAGAGGAATTTTTCGATAATATTGTTGTTGAGCATTAAAATTGATTGGCCATGGCGTTTCGTAGTTAACATTAAAAAAAAAATACTGATATACCTGAACAGGGTCTTATAGGCTGGCAGACCCGCATTTCAAGATCAGTGGTATTTCTTTGCCAATATACAGGCGGAGCGTTGGGGCAATATGAGCGGTTACGTGACTGAGTTCCCACTCCACAGCTCCTGCTGCATTGGGACCATGATCCCCATTCCCCAATTGGAGCTTCGCCAAACGCTCCTATGGAAAGACAGAAAATAAAAAAAAAAAAAGAAAAGGAAAAGTCTAAATCCAAAAAGCGAGAACGCTTTTATAAATATAAGCGTGACTACGCATGCTAGCAAAGGAGCAAAATAAACGAATGGGATGAAAACATTTGACTCCGTTATTTTCCGATTCAAGCAGACCGTATCGTTTTATTGTTTAAAAGATGATAGGAGTCACTCAAATTTAATATACTCAACATTCAGAGATTTTATTCCTAACCGCGGGACGTATTGTACATTCTAGTTTGAATGCAGGAAGACTTTGATATTTTCTTCACTAAACATTTTAAGTGTAATTCGTACGAAGATTCGGCTCGTTACTTCTGTTGCAACTGATCATGTAACTTTGCGGACTTGACACCGTAAAATAGCTAGATTTTTAGGGAAACAAACAGTTTGCTTATGTGCGTGAACCTGCCGATAAAACAGATTTATGTATTAATGCTGTTTCTCCTACCAGGTGGTGCGTACTTAACCAGGAATTCATTGTTAACAGGTCGAATGTCGTTTCCATCCGGGAGCTTAACGCCAACTGTAATGTGATATGCTCCTCCAACCTGAACCAAAATCGCCTCCAGGAGGTATGAATGGCCTTTGGACAATCTCACTTCCTTGGAGTTCAAACTAGAAACAAGTGAAGTATCAAACTCAACGTCTGCCCTAAAACGTCTATGCCCAAACTTATACGGTCGTTGGAGTTACGCAAATCAGTGTATCACTTTACTTTTGGCGATGTGTTTTTCTTTCTTAAAATCAGCTGTAGAAAATGGAATCTAATGAGTTAGAATTGTACTCCAATAATCCAGGCTTTCTTACTTGCCCAAACACAGGAGAAAATGGCTTTCCTGCCAATTGCTTCTCTTTGATAAATATCTTTAACTTGCTCAAAGATAAGAGTTTCCCAGAAGAAAGGCAGAAAAAAAAGGACTACCGAGGAGACAAAACGAACAAAGCAGCAAAATCAAACACAAGTCGGTAGGAAAGTTTAGCAAAAAAGAAATCTCAAGATAGTTGCTCTCTGTAAACGTCCAAGCTAGATCTTTCAAACCTGACCTCCCTTCCTGAGAGGATCGCCGGTAAAGTTAGTGTGTGACCTGTTAGCAAAAGTTTAGGTACTGTTTGATTTGACTGCAATAAACTTCACAATCCCCAGAAGTGTACTTTTGATCATAAATTTTTTGATTTTATTTTAATTTTAGCACAATAATGGTTAATTACGTTATTTCATCAATTCCTGAATAATTCATTACTACATATAGACACTTCTTACACCAAGGGCTTCCTTCTCCTTCAACAAAACCCGGAATTAAAAAAATCTACGCCTAAATCAGAATAAGCATTTTTTGCTTTTACTTTATATATTTAGATATTTTTTCTCCTAAATAAGCTCAAATTAAAACTGTTAGCAAGATGATAAATAAAGTTCTGTGATTAAATTTTTGACGACCACTAGCATAGGAGGATGTTCTTCTCATTTGAGACTGAACTGCTGTTTCCAATGCGCACTTCAATGACCTTACAGAAATTAAAAGTCGTTTATTGTATTTGCTTCTATCAATTTCTGCCCCCTCCCTCCCCTCCCTGTTTAGCTAGCTGGTAGGGTTCCGAGACTGCAGGTTCTAGGTTCTAGGTTCGAAATCCTGCTGGGCTACCAACGAGCATCTTAAAATTACCAACAGATTGTTACTAGCAGTGCTCATTGCATGTGTCTGATCTTCAGCTTGAAAAATCTCCTCACGGTATAGTGAGGTTAGACTGTTGGTATTGTCTCCTGTACACCTTTGCTTGCTAAAACTTTAAAAGTTGTTTAAAAGTTAAAAAGTTTGCCCTGCCTATAAGGACTTGCTCTTTGAATAGGCCGTTATAGTTGTTTTGTTCAAAACTAGGTCGAAATGCGTTTCAATTGCGTTCAAAACGCGTTTGAAATGCATTCAAAACCATTTAAAACTCTTTAAGACGTGTTTCAAACGCGTTTAAAGCGCGTTCAAAACCTTCCAAACGCCTTTAAAACGCATTCAAAACGCGTTTAAAACGAACTTAAAACTTGTTCAAAACGTATTTAGAAAGCTTTTTAAAACGCGTCAATATGCATTCAAAATGTATTCAAAACCCGTCCAAAACGCGTTCAAAGCGCGTTAGAAACGCGTTTAAAGCGCGCTCAAAACGCGTTCAAAACGCCTTTTAATCGTGTTCAAAAGACGTTTAAAACGCGTTCACAACGGGTTTAAATAGCGTTCGATGGCCTTTAATTCTTTGTGCAAATGTAGATACCTGTTCCATTCCATGTAGTCAGTATATGACTTTATATTTATTAGAGTCACCAAATTCTCCAGCTTCTCGTCTGCACTAAGTTTTAGCTCACAAACGTCGTCGCAAGCGAGGTAGAATATGTAGCTCCCAGTCTCCGGCGCAAGGAAGTACGTTCGAAGCCGCCTTCCAATGTTGGCGAGGTTCCAGTTTAGAGGAACATTAAGTGACTCAATAACCGTTGTACTTGACGGAGCATCGAGATAAAAATTTGAGCTTCTAACATTTTCCCAGCTCTCTATCTGGACACCAAATATATCTATAAGCAAAGTAATACATGTTTTAATCAGTGATGTAATGATGTCAGGAAATTTTATTGGGCAGTACTTGATAACTACACAGTATCTGAACTTCTATCGTTAATAAAACTAGTTCACTAATCGAAGTCATTATAATGATTGCGTAGATGTCATAGAAATTAACTAACAATCAATGAACCATATCCAAACTCTTCTATAACTTCTAGCTAAGAAAATTGACACTATGCATGAGCATGAAACTTGAATAGTACATCCAAGGTTATTTCCTTCATTTAATGTTCTGTGACAGGGAGTGATGATATCGCGTGACGTGGAAATTTCGTCGTATTTCCAAACGGCCGCAATCTTCCGCGATTTCTGTATTTCCAAGAAAATTTGAAAAAGCAACAAAATTGGTCCCAAAATCCTCCAATACAATACCAGTAAACAAGAAAGCTGCTTTAAGGAAAGTTAGGTTTTGCTCATTAAAGAGGAATATGTGCCTATCAATATTTGGTTGTCATGGTAACATCAAATTCAATGAACGTTGATCTACTGCACTTAATTTTCAACATAAATTTCTTAAAAATATATATAGCAAAGTTTGATAGCGCTTCAGATATTGAACAAGTCATTAAAAACATTTTAAGTCTGTGCAGTCTGAATAGCCACTCAATTCCACGTGTAGATAGATATTAATTTGTCGAAGTGCAAGGCCTTTCATATAGCCGATCAGTTCCATGAGATATGTCTCTAAAAGGGCCGTTCTCTACCCATTTGTCATACTGGCAATAAAATTCTACATTTTGGAAAGGAATAAACACAGCCAGTGCTAACAGCAGAAATACAATATTTGTGTACAAAACTCTGAAATTCAAAGTCGTTTGTTGTTGTTGTTGTTATTTTTTTTAATTGAAAACTTAACATATCTTAAGAAACAAAAACTTGAGATGCCCGGCAAAAGATCGTTTTCTTGAAGTGTGACTGATGTATATATTCGAGTAACAAAGCGTCGACTTGCGTCTTTGATTTTTCCGCCGATCTGTCTCTAAAACTGCATGTTGCTCTGTAAACATATGAGTAAGTATTTGACCGCAAGCTGTGTAGGATGACTTTCGACACGCACCTCTCTATAAATGGTTCAGTAAATGCGTACATAATTACAGGCGAATGTACGGGAAATTAAAAACGGGAATACTCGGCATATCGATTTTTAATTTTACGATGCTCAGGCAAATTGAGGCTAGTTCACCGTCTTACTTCTTGTAAAGAAAATCTTTTTGGGTCAGTATCATCTTTTCCACCTTAGATGCTTGTTAAAAATTAGCATTGTTAGCCGGTTCTAGCAATAACATCATTGCAGGAAGTAAACAGGATAACTTAAGCAATAGCTAGATAACTTCTGACAAAAAATGACAGATATCATAACACTTGGCAATAGAGCGATACTGGTACATTCCAATAAAAAGATTATAATTTCTTGACAAATGTTTTTCAAATTCTGTCGTGCGCAGAATCTTCTTCGTTGTAGAAATTGCATTTTGTGGTGTTGTGGTTATGCTAATTTCATCAAACCACGAAACTGGTTTTCTCATGAATATATAATGTGGACTTCTCAATTCTCTGCAGGGCGATTGAAAAAAGCACTTGTACTCTGCATGACTATTAACTAAACACGGATAATTTTCACACAAGCCCTTCCTTTCAAAATATGGCGGTTTTTATCAAGGAAAAGCCTTTCTATCATGTAACAAGGTTTAATTACCACAAATTATGCTTCAACGCTGCGTACAAGTTAGTGTTTATTTCATGAGTGCCAAAACAATGAGGATATCAGTAAACAGAGGGTAAACAAGCCAAGGATGTGAAAATACAATAGAATTAGCAGGTGGTGTGATGTTCGGGGCTTGCATAATCTGTAGTTGAATTTGCTCTTTTTTCCCTACCTTTTCCATGTTTAAACGCTTCTCTTGGCTAAGTTCACTCCGTGAAATTTACTCGCGGACAAAATAAAATATTTTGTTTTAAGAGTGATTAGAGCAGTAATAAACACGAGCGATAAAGACACTTTAAACAAATAATAGCTACTCTCCTGTTACAAGTACTGTTAAGTAGTCTAATTTTTAAGTACTCAATGCAAGTCGAATGTGCACGCATTTGCAACCGGATTACGAAAAAGGTACACTATTCACTCGTTCCAAATTAAAAAATTTTGATTTAGTCCTCGATTTCTGGCTTAAACCGTGTGTGTTCTTAAATAAATTTTCTTTAACCCTCGGGAGCGAAAATGAAGTATTATTACCGAAGCAAACAAAAGAGCTGTTATTTGTCGATATAAAACAACGAAGTTAAAATGTCAAAAAAGTGCGATAATGTTAAATACTGTTACTAATAGATTATTTGTTCATTACCACGATACCTTTAGGGAAGCTGCAATTTGTGGTAGCAGTTAGTGAACCCAGTCCAGAGAGAAATACCTGTTCAATAAAATTAAACAAAAGCATCGACAGCGATCGAGAACGTGTTTACAATGAAGACCTATTCTAAAGATGTAGAAATTAATCATCGTGTTAAAAATAATCCACTACTTACCACGAATGCGCACAAGCAAAAAAGAACGTCCATTGGGACCAAAATATTACTTTCCGGCTTTCACCTGAAAGCGAACAAAAACAAAATAATTTTTACACTGAATGGGCCGTTTAACGAGTTTCTAGAATTTTTAAATTATATTTGAAAGCTCCTATCGACAACGTAAAGACTGAAATATTTTTATAAAAGCTACTCTATTTCCTTCAATAATAGCACAAGATCTGGAACAAAGACTGACCTCTTCAGCAAATAATTTCCAGCCTTTCCAGTCCAGTGAAAACGGTTTTACGATCTGCACGGTGCCCCGCACATTTTTGTTACAGCACTAGTATAAGCAACAAACTTAGACATAATAGCTTTTTGCATCTGCATTTGAATTTACCAACATATTATAAATCATGCTGAATTGAGACACTTGATATTTTTGTCCCTCCTTTTCCTGATTGGCTGAAGAAGTATCATAACAAGCTTCGCCACCATCAAATAAGCAAGATTGCTGTGTCTCTAAAATTTTCACTGCACTTCGAACAAGATAATCGCCGAAACAGTGGAAAGATCACCTTAAAGTTGTCTAGCCTTGCAATTTAAAGGACATTAAGCAAATTCACTGGAAGATTAACATATTGCTCGGTAAACTTCAAAAGTCGGACAATCATTTGTACAGTATAGTGTATCCAATTCGTTGAAACGAGTAACAAAACTTTGAAACTGGTTTAAGCGCTGCGCTCCATATCTAACGTGCTTTCATTTGCAGTGTTGTTAAGTTTAAGGTGCTCTTTCTAGTGATATTCGTATTTCTTTATTTAAACGAAAATGAAAAAATTTCGTCTTAACTTGGAATTGCGTTCAGGACAAAGATAATAAAGTAATTTTCTAACAAAAAGGTTTTCAGAGTTCCCTGGAGCAAAAAAAAAAAACAGAAAAAAAATAGACGCCTCTTCAAATAAGGATTTACAATACAGAGGCATAAGGAAACTGTCCTTTTAAACTAAAAACAAAATAGTAAATTGATTGCTGTCTAAAGTCCCATTTAAGTAGCTATCAATTGTTTCTCCTGTTAGATGGCGTGTTGTGTTGTGCACAACGCACGCTTGTCCAATGTGGAATTATAATTAGAAACTGCCACCAGCTGCAGGTGCAAAACTAATTTGGGCACACGAAACCTTCCAATTTGGCAACCAACGGGAGCTTTGTCGCCTATTGACAGTTTTCAAGGATTTAGGATCGTCTTTTGTTGTGTATTGTATTTTTGTTTTTTTTGTTTACTCCACATGATCTTATTTCATAAGGTTACAGTGGGTAAGAAAGGTGTTCAGAAAGACTACTTTAAGTGTTTTTGAAAGTAGCTTCAAGATCTGATAAGTTCTTAAAGTGTACGTGTCCATAAACAGGCAAAAGCATTTTTTTTAAACCAGAAGCACTTCAAAGCGAGCCATTTTATTTCAGGGGCCATTGTTTCAGGTATCCTTCGAGACCCGGCGGCGCGCGTACTGTAGTAGCGTTCGAAGCTGCAACCCTTCAACCAATTTAGATAAAATCAAATGGAAAGTCTTTGCCTAGTTTGATGTCACAAGACACGAAATAACCAAGGTGTTACGCCAAACAATGACAGGAGATGTGAAATTTAGACTAAAAATCTTATGGGATTAATAAACCGTCGCACAAATGAAATATTTCGGCTGGACTTGTTTTGTTTTCTTTTGCAAACGGAAGCTTTACAAAAGATTTATTAAGATGTTTTAACACCTTAAAAGAAAACAAAACCAGGATCTATGGAAATAATATTTTCAGATGACGATACCTTAAATAGCAGTTATATTCGAATCTAATCGATACAGAAGCAAGACACTAAATTTGTCGTTTTTATTCTTTCTTCTTATTAATCATCTATTTTATTTTCCTTACTTTTTTTGCAAGAGCGACTTTTAATTGAGATTCTCTAGATTAACGGTAAATGGCTTTGAAAGTTTGAAGGAACAAATTGAAAGGCACTGGCAGATATAGGCCCTGCTTAGTTTAAGCTTTGTACATATCAACACACATTCTTTGAAAAGGTCAGAGCTATTTAACGAGAGTGCTGGAATATTATTCAAAATGGTGGTCTACGTACGTTGTCATAAGAAAGCAAGCCGATGGCTTCAGTCAAGCCGATACATTAAGGGGGAGGTTGAGGTTGGGGAGGGGAGGGATGGGTCCGGTAAGTGTGTGTTTTACGTGGACTTTGTTAAAACGTTTCGGGTCAAAGATGATTAATTTTCCTTTAATTTGGCTGCCTTTGAAAGGGAAAACCGCATCAAATACAATTTGGAAGGAGCGAGTGTTTATACTAGTGGAAGTGAAAGTAACAGATGTGTCATTCAGTAAAATGCGATAAACGCGAAACAGTAACAGAGCTACTTACTAACCTTCAGGAAAAGCTTGTGTGAATTTATAAAGACAGCATGGCGACTTCTTATTGATTGATGAGGTTTTCAAGACCAAAAACCGCATATAAAGTTACAAGGCAAGAACTCAAGACCACAACCAATAAATCGAGGTTGAGGACCACCTTTTGAGTCTTTCTTTTGACAATATTTGTTTGGCTTTTTGCCATGCATTTCATACTAGAATTCGAAGGTCTGATTACAGGGTTTTCTGATTCATAAGCGAACACTTTTAAAAACTGCTTGAGCTCTCGTGAGTCATATTCTAAGTGGCGGTAAAATATGAAGGGGAGATACCGTTTCGACAGCATGAGTTGTGAGTTACACTCCTTTTTTTTTTGTAAGAACGTCTAATTTTGGGGCTGAGGTTGAACGTTCTTGTTATTGTTGGCAATTTGAGCCTGAAAAGTCCTTAACATGTTCTTAAGTTACCTGTTATAATATTTCAATAAATCTATGCGGACGTGACAAAGACACCTATTAGTTGTGTTAATTGGACAATACATGTACATGTACATGTATTAGTTTAACCGTATTTATAATGCTCATTTTAAAAACATTTTGGTCGTGATAAAAATGTTCTTAACTGACTCTCAGCCTGGGTAATGTTCTTAGTATGTTCTTAAATTTTAGTTATTCTCAGCCTCAACCTTCTTATTAAAAAAGTTTCTTATAGAAAAAAAAAGTGTAGGTGAATTATGCATCGTCAATAAGCCTCTTGATCGATAGGCCAACGAAGTCTCATTGTTACAAAAAACAGCATTCTCAGGAATACACTCACCTAATCATACTTTTCTGACTTCTGTAGCAACGCATGCGGGATTAAATTGCTGGAATGGAGTACAATAAGCGAGATATTCACGGTTCCGTCATAAGCTTGAATATTTGATTTTCAAACCGGAATTACCAGAGTGACATGATTAGCATTGCCAGGAAAGTGTTTCTGGATTCATTCACTGTACTAATCTTTGGTTTGTTGTTCCTTAAATATTTGTATCCTTTTATAAAAGAAGTGATAGTTTTCTGCACAAGAATATTGAATCGGTGAGGGAATATGATTGGATTTAGTACGTTTCTTAACGAAGTATCTCAGATTTAACTCTACCAATCAGTCGACCAAACAAATTTATTTTATTTTATTTATTTATTTATTTATTTATTCACCACGACATACAAACATAGAAAGTTACAATGAATAATAGACTAGGATTACAAGTACATAAGTTTAGAGTAAATAAAAATAGTAAAAGAAGTAAGAAGTGGCGAGGAGACCTCAAGAAACCCCCGGGCTTATACTGAGAGGTCTCCTCGGACATATGTTGGGACTTTAAGACCAGTAAAGACATTGTGTTGAGATTTTTTAACATACGGTGGTGGTAAGACTATAAAAACATAACAGAGTCGGACGTTTCATGCAATTAACTGAGGAAATCAAGAAGCTTTCTTTTGAAGGTGGATAGACTAGGGGAAGACGTAATTGATAATGGCAAAGCATTCCATATTTTTGGCCCTCTATAGAGTATAGTAAATTGCTTGATATTAGTTCGGCAGGTGTGAGGACGAAAATGAGCTGAGGTTCTGGTATCATAATTATGAATTTGACCACCAGTCGGTAATAAATTTAGAAAGGGCGAAGGCAGCAAACGTTGGTGATAGGAAAACATAAATTTTGCAATATAAAAGGAATTAATTTTAAAAATATCTAGGATATTCAATTGTGCAAATAAAGGTGCAGAAGGTGCAATGCAAGTGCTTTGTTAATTCGAAGTAGTAGTAGACGGCGATAGGGCGCAAAGACAATTCAATTTATTTTTCTTCGATTAATTTTTTTTAACTTACCGTTCCCAGTTAAGTCAGTATTCCTCACTGGATATTGGCAACGCACCTGAATTTCCTTTGCGGGAAAGCAGTGTCCCAAGACCATATGGAATGAAATTGCTAGGGATCAGTGACATTTATTTCAAACCATAGATTTTTGTGATAAAAATCAGCGATAAAAACGAATGACGATTCGACTTCCTTTTGCGGTCTTTTACGAGGTCATTGTGGCGGAAAGAAATATAATTAGCACAATGTAACACAACCTTTAAAAAGGCATTGTTTCAAACGATGAAACGAGCGATAAAACATGTAAATATAAATGGCAAACCGGCAAAAGTGTCAAAAAAGGAATATAAATGACCTATTTTATTTTCCTTTCTCTTTTTTATTTTTTTATTCTTCTATTCTGTCGTTATTATTAATCTTGATCACGTTCGAAAATCGTCAACCTCGACTTTTCCCGGAGTTTCATGGTGTCTTCATTTTAATATATATTTTTTTATTTGTACATACCGAACTTGGCTTAATTTCTTACAATTTCACTTCTCACTTTCTTGTGATACAATAAAAAAATTCCTTTAAAATGACCCACTTAAACAGTCTTTTTAAAAATTTTGTCACCTTTTATTGAAAATGAAGACAGAAGTCGAAACGTCGAATGTTTTTATCATTAACTTTTATTATTAAAATGCATACATTCTCTCTTTGTGAAGGTGCATTTTACTCTCTGAAGGACTTCTCAAGCAGTTTAAGGCCTGGGTCAAGGGCTTTTAAGAGGAAAAATGGTTTATTCTAGATAACTTTAACAAATTCAATGGCACTGAACTGAAATTTGGAAGATAAAAAGGTCTTATCATTCTGAAAATTTCTAAGCATAATAAGTAGTGCTATAGATCACGTGACATGTCACGTGATCATTTTTGTGAAAAAAAGCAAAGATTTGACAGGTAGGCGACGGTTTTAAGAGATAATATCAAACAAAAACGCGTTTCTAATACAGATTAAATATCTCAATCGCTTCACGTTTGGAATGATCGTCCATTGTTCTCCAGAAAAAAATTATCAGAGCAAAGGTCATTTTTTAGTCCACAATTCAACCTTTGATCGTTAATTTCTCCAATTTAAAAACTTAAGGACAGTCATTCCAAACGTAGAAAGTTAAATATTTAAAATTTGCTTCGGAAACACTAATTTAGTTATCTTTATAAAAAAAATTCGCCGCCATATCGCCGATTTACGAAATTCTCATTTTTTGGTCACGTGATGTGGCACGTGATCAAAATTATACGTTAAGGCAAAAGAAAACATCAAGTTTAATATTCAGAGAAAATTTCATCCTGTGCTAGGCAGAGAAACCGAAGATATAGGGGATCATTCATAATTTCTGAACACCCTTCAAACCCAGGCCTTAAACTGCTTGAGTTTATCCCGATGGACTTAACATCAATTTTAGTTTACGTTATTTGAATTGTAACTTTTAATGCATACGCTCGCCGAAAGTACTGTTCATTTGCGCGCTTGTGTTCGGTAGCGTATTTCAGCGGTTTTCTCCAAACTGAACAAGGGTTATATACCAGAAACTTCTGGGTTTTTTTTTTTTAATTTTTGACACTTTTTGATATTTATTTTTTTATCAATCCCAACTAAGCACTTTATCCCGGCGATTTAAATTTTTGATATCGAACAGGGAACAAAAAGCGTTGTCACCGCTGGAAAAAGGACCTTAAAATTATTGAAAAGGCCAAAGTTGAGAGTTTTTATATTTAAAATAGCCAAGATGATAGTTTTGCAAATTCGAGAATTTTGCAGTCGTTGAAACAAAGACGTGCAAAATACAAACGTCTCGATAGAATTTTCAGAATTTTTGCCCGTTTTTAAGATAAGGCCGTCAAACTTGGTCCCTTCACTAATTTTAATGTCCTCTTTTCAGTAGAGTCAATAGTTTTTCACTACCTTCAACATTTTAAATGTCCATGATTAAAAAAGGAGAAAGGAAGAAAGATTACGTTACGTTGTATATTTTCCTTCGTACACCCACAGGTACCCCATGAAAGGTGAAAAGAGCTTGGGATCAGGCCCCTCTGTATAACCTAAGAGCAAACATGTAACTAATTGGAGACAATGTCAATAAAGAAAGAAAATGAATTACAGAAACAGAATAATCGATAGAGCTTGTCCAGTCAGATTTTTTACTGAAATAACCAATAGATATGCTTTAGAAGTAAAACAACTTGCGATTTCATTGCGTGCGTTGAAACACGCCTCGTAATTTTTTGTGTTCAAAAGCGATCGCTCGGAGGCAGTCGATAAGACCAGGAATATGGAACATCCGAGAACATGAACTTGAATAGAGATAAATTAACGAAACAATATAAAAATACCTATGAAATAAGTGGAATGGAAATGAGGAAAAACGATTACAAAAATATAAAATGAGTCAGCGTAGCCAGAATAAAAGAAAAATGTCTGTGCAGAAAGATCTGTTTCCTGGAGGACATCCAGTCACATTGTGTGAAGGCTCAATTTTTCCCGCCAATTTTGTCACGTGCTTTTTCGACTGTCTGGTCTATCTTGTCTTTCTTCTCTGGATAATTGAAAGAAGATTACATGGTAGCTTTAGCTTCAGTTTTCTTTAATTCGAAATTGATATCGCTTTATTCCTCAATACCAGTATATCATAATACGTCCCTATCTCAATGTTAAGGACGGTGCCTACTAATACAGAAGTATGGCTACCTATGGCTAGGGTGGGTTATGCGCGTGCGCGTGGCTAAAACCCTTTCGGTTAAAAGAAGGTACAAAGTTCACTTGCGAACGACTGATCATGAACTGGCCAGCAACGCGTTTCACAGGTAACCCCGTCATGTAACCGTACTATACTGCCAGGAAATTTTTTCAGTTCTTCATTCAAACAACAAGCAAGCAAACAGGCAAACGATATTCAAGGTCCAAAGTTACATCCTTGTTGTTCCTCAACATCCAAGTCAAATACTGGGCAAACAGGTGATACGCAAAAATCATTCTTCTTCTTCTTCTTCTTCTTCTTCTTCTTCTTTTGTAACAAAAGTTAACGCTAAAAAGTCACGACGTTTCGAACTCTCCGTGGTCATTTTCAACTGCGAGTAAAAATGCAAAACTAAGCATAAATATATTACAAACAGTTAAAATCGATAAGAATGTGATGAATGGTAAAATATGAAAAAACATGTCAATGACTAGAAATAACCAAGGGTTAGGAAGTGCCGACTAGAACACTTTTGAGTAGAGGAATTTTTCGATAATATTGTTGTTGAGCATTAAAATTGATTGGCCATGGCGTTTGGTAGTTAACATTAAAAAAAAAATACTGATATACCTGAACAGGGTCTTATAGGCTGGCAGACCCTCATTTCAAGATCAGTGGTATTTCTTTGCCAATATACAGGCGGAGCGTTGGGGCAATATGAGCGGTTACGTGACTGAGTTCCCACTCCACAGCTCCTGCTGCATTGGGACCATGATCCCCATTCCCCAATTGGAGCTTCGCCAAACGCTCCTATGGAAAGAGAGAAAATAAAAAAAAGAAAAGTCTAAATCCAAAAAGCGAGAAAGCTTTAAATAAATATAAGAGTGACTATGCACGTTAGCAAAGGAGCAAAACAAACGAATGGAATGAAAACATTTGACTCCGTTATTTTCCAATTCAAGTAGACCGTATCGTTTTATTGTTTAAAAGATGATAGGAATCACTCAAATTTAATATACTCAACATTCAGAGATTTTATTCCTAACCTCGGGACGTATTATACATTCTAGTTTGAATGCAGGAAGACTTTGATATTTTCTTCACCAAACATTTTAAGTATAATTCACACTAAGATTCGGCTCGTTACTTCTGTTGCAACTGATCATGAAACTTTGCGGACTTGGCACCGTAAAATAGCTAGATCTTTAGGGAAACAAACAGTTTGCTTATGTGCGTGAACCTGCCGATAAAACAGATTTATTTATTAATGCTGTTTCTCCTACCAGCTGGTGCGTACTTAACCAGGAATTCATTGTTAACAGGTCGAATGTCGTTTCCCTCCGGGAGCTTAACGCCAACTGTAATGTGATATGCTCCTCCAACTTGAGCCAAAATCGCCTCCAGGAGGTATGAATGGCCTTTGGACAATCTCACTTCCTTGGAGCTCAAACTAGAAACAAGTGAAGTATCAAACTCAACGTCTGCCCTTAAACGTCTATGCCCAAACTTATACGCTCGTTGGAGTTACGCAAATCAGTGTATCACTTTACTTTTGGCGATGTGTTTTTCTTTCTGAAAATCAGCTGTAGAAAATGGAATCTGATGAGTTAGAATTATACTCCAATAGCTAAGGCTTTCTTGCTTGCCCAAACAGAGGGTTGAATGGCTTTCCTACCAATTGCTTTTCTCTGATAAAATTTTTTACTTTGCTCAAAGGTAATAGTTTCCCAGAAGGAAGGCAGAAAATAAAAAAAAGGAGACAGAAAAGACAAAACGAAGAAATCAGCAAAATTAACACAAACTCGTGGGAGAGTTTGGCAAAAAACGAAATCTCAAGATTTTTATTCTCTGTCAACGCCCAAGCTAGACCTTTCAAACCTGACCTCTTTTCCTGAGAGGGAAATTTAGTATGTGACCTGTCAGCAAAAGTTTAGGTACTGTTTGGTTTGACTGCCAATCATTTTCACAATTCCCAGGAGTGTACTTTTGATCATATTTTTTTTCGTTTTTAATTTTAGCACAATAATGGTTATTTCATCTTTTCTGGGATAATTCATTACCGAATCTACGCCTAAATTAGAGGTAAGCATTCTTTGCTTTCAATTTACATTTTTAGAGATTTTTTCTCCTAAATAAGCTAAAACTGTTAACAGATAATAAATAGTAGTTCAGTGATTAGATTTTTGACGACCACTAGCAAAGGAGGATGTTCCTCTCGTTAGAGACTGAACTGCTGTTTCCAATTTTCACTTCGGTGACCTCCCAGAAATTGAGCGTCGTTTCTTGCCTTTGCTTCAATCAATTTCCACACCCTGTCCTCCCCTTCCCTCCCTGTTTAGTTCCGCTGGTATCTAGGTTCGAGATCCGGCTGGGCTACCAACGAGCATCTTAAAATTACTGACAGATTCTTACTATCAGTGTTTATTCCATGTGATCTTTTTGCTTGAAAAATCTTCTCACGGTATAGCGAAGTTAGACCGTTGGTATTGTCTCCGGTACACCTTTGCTTGCTAAAGCTTTAAAAGCTTTAAGTTCCACACTGCCTATAAGGACTTGCCCTTTGAATTGGCCGTTATAGTCGTTTTGTTCAAAACTAGGTCAAAATTCGTTTCAATCGCGTTTCAAACGCGTTTAAAATGCGTTCAAAACCATTTAAAAACCTTTAACACGCTTTTCAAACGCGATCAAACCTTCCAAACGCCTTTACAACACATTCAAAACACATTTAAAACGACCTCAAAACTTGTTCAAAACGTATTTATAAAGTGTTTTAGAACGCGTCAATATGCATTCAAAATACCTTCAAAACCCGTCCAAAATGCGTTGAAAGCACGTTAGAAACGAGTTAAAAGCGCGCTTAAAACGCGTTGAAAAGGTGTTTTAATCCTGTTCAAAAGACGTTTATAACGCGTTCGCAACGAGCTCAAAACAAGGACGGTGCCAACTATTGTTACTGCGCATTCGTTCTGTGCATCTCAAGATACTCGGGTTTCCTATGGGTGGTCCCTGCTAATACAGGAATATTTTTGCACGGTTTAAAACTACGCAGAGAAAGCAGAACTTAGCAAGTGCTTTTGATATCTCGAAAGAAAATTGATGGGTAACCATGTATTTTTCAGAGATAATTAAGCTTCAATTTAGGAAAAAAATCCCATACATTGCTTTATATTTTGGCGCTTCTTAGAGATATTATTGCTTAATTAACTCTGAAAAATGCGTGGCTACACCCATTTTTCGTTTTGGATTCCAATAGGTCTTGCTAAGATCTGCTTCTCCCGCATAGTCATAAACTGCAGAAAAATACTTCGGTATTAGTAGGTACCGTCCTTAAAACGCGTTCAAAAGACGTTTAAATCGATGCTACGGCCTTTAATTCTTTGTGCAAATGTAGATACCTGTTCCATGCCATGTAGGCAGTATATGACTTTATATTTATTAAAGTCACCAAATTCTCCAGCTTCTCGTCTGCACTAAGATTTAGCTCACAAACGTCATCGCAAGCGAGGTAGAATATGTAGCTCCCAGTCTCTGGCGCAAGGAAGTACGTTCGAAGCCGCCTTCCAATGTTGGCGAGGTCCGATTTTGGAGGAACATCAAGTTTATCAATAAACGTTTTACTCGACGGAGTATCGAGATAAAACTTTGAGCTTCTAATATTATCCCAGCTCTCGATCTGGACACCAAATATATCTATAAACAAAATAATACACGTTTAAGTCAGTGACATAATGATGTCAGGAAATTTAATTGGGCGGTACTTGATAACTAAACAGTATCTCAACTTCTAGCGTTAACAAAACTCGTTCACTAATCGAAGTCATCATAATGATTGCGTAGATGTCAAAGAAATTAACTTACAATCAATGAACCAAGAGAGGATCAAGTCCTCTCTTGATGAACTATATCCATCATTTCTGTAATTCCACGAAAATTTGAAAGAACAACAAAATTGATCCCAAAATCCTCCAATACAATACCAGAAAACAAGAAAGCTGCTGTAAGGAAAGTTAAGTTTGCTCATTAAAGAGGAATATATGCCTATCAATATTTGGTTTTCATGGAAACATCAAATTCAATGACCGTTGATCTACTGCACTTAACTTTTACACATACATTTCTGAAAAAAAAAATAGCAAGTTTGATAGCTATACATCGACAAGTAAAGATAAACGATAAAAAGGAACAACGTTTCGGGGTCGTCATGACGCCATTATCAAGTTAGAAGTGATAGAAATAATTGGTGAACTATTTCTGACATTGACTTCAATTATTTCTATCACTTCTAACTTGATAATGGCGTCATGACGACCGCGAAACGTTGTTCCTTTTTATCGTTTAAGTTTGATAGCACTTCACATATTGAACAAGTCGTTGGAAACGTTTTAAATCTGTCCAGGCTGAATAGCCACTCAATTCCACGTCTAGATAGATATTAATTTGTCGAAGTGCTAGGCCATTCATATAGCCGATCAGTTGCATGAGATATGTCTCTAAAATGGCGGTTTTCTTCCCATTTGTCATACTGGCAATAAAATTCTACATTTTGGAAAGGGATAAACACAACCAGCACTGACAGCAGAAATTTAATATTTGTGTAGAAAACTCTGAAATTCGTAGTTATTTGTTTTTTTTTTTAATTGAAAACTTAACATATCTTAAGAAATAAAAACTCGGGATGCCTGCCAAAAGATTGTTTTCTTGAAATTTGTCTGATGTATATATTCGAGTTACAAAGCGTTGACTTGGGTTTTTGTTTTTTCCGACGATCTGTCTCTAAAACTGCATGTTGCTCTGTAAACATATGAGTATATATTTAACCGCAAGCTGTGTAAGATGACTTTCGACACGCACCTCTTTATACATAGTTCAGTAAGTGTCCACGTACATAATTACAGGCGAATGTACGGGAAATTAAAAACGGGAATATTCGGCATATCGATTTTAATTTTACGATGTTCAGGCAAATTCAGGCTAGTTCACTGTCTTACTTTTTGTAAAGAATATCTTTTTGACTCAGTATCATTTTTTCCATCTTCGATGCTGGTCAAAAATTAGCATTGTTAGCCGGTTCTAGCAATTACATCATTGCAGCAAGTAAGTCAGATAACTTAAGCAATAGCTAAATAAATTCTGACAAAAAATGACAGATACCATAACACTTGGCAATAGAGCGATACTGGCACATTCTAATAAAAATATTATAATTTCTTGACGAATGTTTTTCAAATTCTGTCGTGCGCAGAATCTTCTTCATTGTAGAAATTGCATTTTGTGGTGTTGTGGTTATGCTAATTTCATCAAACCACGAAACTGGTTTTCTCTTGAATATATAATGTGGACTTCTCAATTCTCTGCAGGGCGATTGAAAAAAGCACTTGTACTCTGCATGACTATTAACTAAACACGGATAATTTTCACACAAGCCCTTCCTTTCAAAATATGGCGGTTTTTATCAAGGAAAAGCCTTTCTATCATGTAACAAGGTTTAATTACCACAAATTATGCTTCAACGCCGCGTACAAGTTAGCGTTTATTTCATGAGTGCCAAAACAATGAGGATATCAGTAAACAGAGGGTAAACAAGCCAAGGATATGAAAATACAATAGAATTAGCAGGTGGTGTGATGTTCGGGGTTTGCATAATCTGTAGTTGAATTTGCTCTTTTTTCCCTACCTTTTCCATGTTTAAACGCTTCTCTTGGCTACGTTCACTCCGTTTAATTTACTCGCGGACAAAATAAAATATTTTGTTTTAAGAGTGATTAGAGCAGTAATAAACACGAGCGATAAAGACACTTCAACCAAATAATTGCTACTCTCCTGTTACAAGTACTGTTAAGTAGTCTAATTTTTAAGTACTCAATGCAAGTCGAATGTGCACGCATTTGCAACCGGATTACGAAAAAGGTACACTATTCACTCGTTCCAAATTCAAAAATTTTGATTTAGTCCTCGATTTCTGGCTTAAACCGTGTGTGTTCTTATATAAATTTTCTTTAAATCTCGGGAGCGAAAATGAAGTATTATTACCGAAGCAAACAAAAGAGCTGTTATTTGTCGATATAAAACAACGAAGTTAAAATGTCACAAAAGTGCGATAATGTTAAATACTGTTACTAATAGATTATTTGTTCATTACCACGATACCTTTAGGGAAGCTGCAATTTGTGGTAGCAGTTAGTGAACCCAGTCCAGAGAGAAATACCTGTTCAATAAAATTAAACAAAAGCATCGACAGCGATCGAGAACGTGTTTACAATGAAGACCTGTTCTAAAGATGTAGAAATTAATCATCGTGTTAAAAATAATCCACTACTTACCACGAATGCCCACAAGCAAGAAAGAACGTCCATTGGGACCAAAATATTACTTTCCGGCTTTCACCTGAAAGCGAACTAAAACAAAATAATTTTTACACTGAATGGGCCGTTTAACGAGTTTCTAGAATTTTTAAATTATATTTGAAAGCTCCTATCGACAACGTAAAGACTGAAATATTTTTATAAAAGCTACTCTATTTCCTTCAATAATAGCACAAGATCTGGAACAAAGACTGACCTCTTCAGCAAATAATTTCCAGCATTTCCAGTTCAGTGAAAACGGTTTTACGGTCTGCACGCTGCCCCGCACATTTTTGTTACAGCACTAGTATAAGCAAAAAACGACCACATAATCTTAGACATAATAGCTTTTCGCATCTGCATTTGAATTTACCAACATATTATAAATCATGCTGAATTGAGACACTTGATATTTTTGTCCCTCCGTTTCCTGATTGGCTGAAGAAGTATCATAACAAGCTTCGCCACCATCAAATAAGCAAGATTGCTGTGTCTCTAAAATTTTCACTGCACTTCGAGCAAGATAATCGCCGAAACAGTGGAAAGATCACCTTAAAGCTGTCTAGCCTTGCAATTTAAAGGACATTAAGCAAATTCACTGGAAGATTAACATATTGCTCGGTAAACTTCAAAAGTCGGACAATCATTTGTACAGTATAGTGTATCCAATTCCTTGAAACGAGTAACAAAACTTTGAAACTGGTTTAAGCGCTGCGCTCCATATCTAACGTGCTTTCATTTGCAGTGTTGTTAAGTTTAAGGTGCTCTTTCTAGTGATATTGGTATTTCTTTATTTAAACGAAAATGAAAAATTTCGTCTTAACTTGGAATTGCGTTCAGGACAAAGATAATAAAGTAATTTTCTAACAAAAAGGTTTTCAGAGTTCCCTGGAGCAAAAAAAAAAAAAACAGAAAAAAAATAGACGCCTCTTCAAATAAGGATTTACAATACAGAGGCATAAGGAAACTGTCCTTTTAAACTAAAAACAAAATAGTAAATTGATTACTGTCTAAAGTCCCATTTAAGTAGCTATCAATTGTTTCTCCTGTTAGATGGCGTGTTGTGTTGTGCACAACGCACGCTTGTCCAATGTGGAATTATAATTAGAAACTGCCACCAGCTGCAGGTGCAAAACTAATTTGGGCACACGAAACCTTCCAATTTGGCAACCAACGGGAGCTTTGTCGCCTATTGACAGTTTTCAAGGATTTAGGATCGTCTTTTGTTGTGTATTGTATTTTTGTTTTTTTTATTTACTCCACATGATCTTATTTCATAAGGTTACAGTGGGTAAGAAAGGAGTTCAGAAAGACTACTTTAAGTGTTTTTGAAAGTAGCTTCAAGATCTGATAAGTTCTTAAAGTGTACGTGTCCATAAACAGGCAAAAGCATTTTTTTTAAACCAGAAGCACTTCAAAGCGAGCCATTTTATTTCAGGGGCCATTGTTTCAGGTATCCTTCGAGACCCGGCGGCGCGCGTACTGTAGTAGCGTTCGAAGCTGCAACCCTTCAACCAATTTAGATAAAATCAAATGGAAAGTCTTTGCCTAGTTTGATGTCACAAGACACGAAATAACCAAGGTGTTACGCCAAACAATGACAGGGAATGTGAAATTTAGACTAAAAATCTTATGGGATTAATAAACCGTCGCACAAATGAAATATTTCGGCTGGACTTGTTTTGTATTCTTTTGCAAACGAAAGCTTTACAAAAGATTTATTAAGATGTTTTAACAACTTAAAAGAAAACAAAACCAGGATCTTTGGAAATAATATTTTCAGATGGCGATACCTTAAATAGCAGTACTAGTTATATTCGAATCTAATCGATACAGAATCAAAACACTAAATTTGTCGTTTTTATTCTTTCTTTATATTAATCATCTATTTTATTTTCCTTACTTTTTTTGCAAGAGCGACTTCTCCGGATTAACGTTAAATGGCTTTGAAAGCTTGAAGGAACAAATTGAAAGGCACTGGCAGATATAGGCCCTGCTTGGTTTAAGCTTTTATCAACACACATTCTTTGAAAGGACCAGAGCTATTTAACGAGAGTGCTGAAATATTATTCAAAATAGTGGTCTACGTACGTTGTCATAAGAAAGCAAGCCGATGGCTTCAGTCAAGCCGATACATTGAGGGGGAGGTCGCGGTTGGGGAGGGGAGGGATGGTGGGACTTGTCCGGTAAGTGTGTGTTTTACGTGGGCCTTGTTAAGAGGTTTAGGGCCAAAGATAATAAATTGTCCTTTAATTTGGCTGCCTTTGAAAGGGAAAACCGCATCAAATACAATATGTTAGGGGCGAGTGTTTATACTAGTGGAAGTGAAAGTAACAAATGTGTCATTCAGTAAATTGCGATAAACGCGAAACAGTAGCCTTTAGGGAAGGCTTGTGTGGATTTATAAAGACAGCATGGCGACTTCTCCTTATTGATTGTTGAGGTTTTCAAGACCAAAAACCGCATAAGTTGCAACACACGAACTTTTTTAAGGTAAGACCATACCACCTTTTGAGTCTTTCTTAAAATGAAGGACAATATTTGTTTGGTTTTTTGCAATGCATTTCAGACTAGAAGGTTTGATTACAGGGTTTTCTATAATTCTGAAGCTAACACTTTTAAAAACGGCTTGAGCTCTCGGGAGTCATATTCTAAGTGGCGGTAAAATAAATAGGCATTAGGGGAGATATCGTTTCGACAGCCTGAGTTGTAAGTAACACTCCTTTTTTTTTTTTTTGTAAGAACGCCTAATTTTGGGGCTGAGGCTGAACGTTCTTATTATTTTTGGGCCTGAAAAGTCCTTAAGATATTTTTAAGTTATCTTTTATAGTATTTCATAAATCTATGCGGACGTGACCAAGACACCTATTAGTTGTGTGTTAATTGCACAATGTAGACCGAATTTTTGATTCGGTCGTAATAAAAATGTTCTTAACTGATACTCAGCCTGGGTAATGTTCTCAGTATGTTCTTAAATTTTAGTTATTCTCAGCCTCAACGTTCTTTCAAAAAAGGTTCTTATAAAAAAAAGAGTGTAGGTGAATTATGCATCGTCAATAGATGGTATAAGCCTCTCGATCGATTGGCCAACGAAGTCTCATTCAGTTACAAAACACTGTATTGCCAGGAGTACACTCACCCGGCTAATCATACTTTTCTGACTTCTGAAGCAACGCACGCGGTATTAAATTGCTGGAATAATTAGAATAAGTGAGATATTCACGGTTCCGTCATAAGCTTGAGTGTTTGACTTTCAAACTGGAATTACCAGAGTGACATGATTAGTAGTGCCAGGAAAGTGTTTCTGAATTCATTCACTGTATTAATCTTTGGTTTGTTGTTCCCAAAATATCCGTATCCTTTTATAAAAGAAGTGATAGTTTTCTGCACAAGAATATTGAATCGGTGAGGGAATTTGATTGGAGTCAGTACATTTCGTAACAAAGTATCTCAGATTTAAAACTACCAATCAGTGAAAATAAATGCACACGCTTTGTTAGTTCGAAGTAGTGGTAGATGGCGTTAGGGCGCAATGACAATTCAATTCATTTTTCTACGATTATTATTATTATTTTTTTTTAACTTACCGTTCCCAGTTAAGTCAGTATTCCTCACTAGATATTGGCATCGCACCTGAACTTCCTTTGCGGGAAAGCGGTGTCCCAAAACCATATGCAATGAAATCGCTAGGGATCAGTGGAATTTATTTCAAAACATAGATTTTTGTGATAAAAATCAGCGATAAAAACGAAGGGCGATTCGACCTCCTTTTGTGGTCATTTTCGAGGTCATTGTGAAAGAAATATAATTAGCATAATGTAACACAACCTTTAATAAGGCATTGTTTCAAACGATTTAAACGAGCGATAACCGGCAAAAGTGAAAAAAAAAAGGAATATAAATGGCCTATTTTATTTTCCTTTCTGTTTTTTTTTTCTTTTTTTTTTCTGTCGTTATTATTAATCTTGATCACGTTCGAAAATTGTCAACCTCGACTTTTCCCCGAGTTTGAAGGTGTCTTCTTTTTAATATTTTTTTATTTGTACATACCGAACTTGGCTTTCTTACAATTTCACTTTGCACTTTCTTGCAATACAGTAAATATATTCCTTTAAAATGGCCCGCTTAAACAGTCTTGTCACTTTTTAAAAAGCTTTGACATTTTTTTTGTCACCTTTTATTGAAAATGAAGACAGAAGTCGAACGTCGAATGCTTTTATCATTAACTTTTATTATTAAAATGTATACATTCTCTCTTTGTGAAGGTGCATTTTATTCTCAGAAGAACTTTATCCCGATGGACTTAACATCAATTTTAGTTTACGTTATTTGAATTGTAACTTTTAATGCATGTGTTCGCCGGGAGTACTGTTCATTTGCGCGCTTGTGTTCGGTGGCGTATTTCAACGGTTTTCTCCAAACTGAACAAGGGTTATATACCAGAAACTTCTGGAGTTTTTTTTTTTTAACATTTGTGACACTTTTTGATATTTATTTTTTTATCAATCCCAACTAAGCCCTTTATCCCGGCAATTTAAATTTTTGATATAGAACAGGGAACAAAAAGCGTTGTCGCCGCTGGAAAAAGGACCTTAAAATTATTGAAAAGGCCAAAGTTGAGAGTTTTTATATTAAAAATAGCCAAGATAATAGTTTTTCAAATTCGAGAATTTTGCAGTCGTTGAAACAAAGACGTGCAAAATACAAACGTTTCGATAGAATTTTCAGAATTTTTGCCGGTTTTTAAGATAAGGCCGTCAAACTTGGTCCCTTCACTAATTTTAATGTCCTCTTTTTAGTAGAGTCAATAGTTTTTCACTGCCTTCAACATTTTAAATGTCCATGATTAAAAAAGAGAAAGGAAGAAAGATTACGTTACGTTGTATATTTTCCTTTGTACACCCACAGGTACCCCATAAAAGATGAAAAGAGCTTGGCCTTAGGCCCCTCTGTATAACCTAAGAACAAACATGTAACTAATTGGAGACAATTATCAAAAAAGAAAGAAAATGAATTACAAAAACAGAATAATCGATAGAGCCTCTCCAGTCAGATTTATTACTCAAATAACCACAAGATATGCTTTTAAAAGTTAAACAACTTGGGATTTCATTGCGTGCGTGGAAACACGCCATGTAATTTTTCGTGTTCAAAAGCGATCGTTCGGAGGCAGTCGATAAGACCAGGAATATGGAACATCTGAGAACATGAACTTGAAGAGAGATAAATTAACGAAACAATATAAAAATACTTATGAAATAAGTGGAATGGAAATGAGGAAAAACGATTACAAAAACATAAAATGAGTCAGCGTAACCAGAATAAAAGAAAAATGTCTATGCAGAAAGATCTGTTTCCTGGAGGACATCCAGTCACATTGTGTGAATGCTCAATTTTTCGCGCCAATTTTGTCACGTGCTCTTTCGACTGTCTGGTCTATCTTGTCTTTCTTCTCTGGATAATTGAAAGAGGATGACATGGTAGCTTTTGCTTCAGTTTTCTTTAATTCGAAATTGGTATCGCTTTATTCCTCAATACCAGTATATCATAATACGTCCCTATCTCAATGTTAAGGACGGTGCCTACTAATACAGAAGTATGGCTACCTATGGCTAGGGTGGGTTATGCGCGTGCGCGCGGCTAAAACCCTTTCGGTTAAAAGAAGGTACAAAGTTCACTTGCGAACGACTGATCATGAACTGGCCAGCAACGCGTTTCACAGGTAACCCCGTCATGTAACCGTACTATACTGCCAGGAAATTTTTTCAGTTCTTTATTCAAACAACAAGCAAGCAAACAGGCAAACGATATTCAAGGTCCAAAGTTACATCCTCGTTGTTCCTCAACATCCAAGTCAAATACTGGGCAAACAGGTGATACGCGAAAATCATTCTTCTTCTACTTCTTCTTCTTCTTCTTCTTCTTCTTCTTCTTCTTCTTCTTCTTCTTCTTCTTCTTCTTTTGTAACAAAAGTTAACGCTAAAAAGTCACGACGTTTCGAACTCTCCGTGGTCATTTTCAACTGCGAGTAAAAATGCAAAACTAAGCATAAATATATTACAAACAGTTAAAATCGATAAGAATGTGATGAATGGTAAAATATGAAAAAACATGTCAATGACTAGAAATAACCAAGGGTTAGGAAGTGCCGACTAGAACACTTTTGAGTAGAGGAATTTTTCGATAATATTGTTGTTGAGCATTAAAATTGATTGGCCATGGCGTTTGGTAGTTAACATTAAAAAAAAAATATACTGATATACCTGAACAGGGTCTTATAGGCTGGCAGACCCTCATTTCAAGATCAGTGGTATTTCTTTGCCAATATACAGGCGGAGCGTTGGGGCAATATGAGCGGTTACGTGACTGAGTTCCCACTCCACAGCTCCTGCTGCATTGGGACCATGATCCCCATTCCCCAATTGGAGCTTCGCCAAACGCTCCTATGGAAAGAGAGAAAATAAAAAAACGAAAAGTCTAAATCCAAAAAGCGAGAACGCTTTAAATAAATATAAGAGTGACTATGCACGTTAGCAAAGGAGCAAAACAAACGAATGGAATGAAAACATTTGACTCCGTTATTTTCCAATTCAAGTAGACTGTATCGTTTTATTGTTTAAAAGATGATAGGAATCACTCAAATTTAATATACTCAACATTCAGAGATTTTATTCCTAACCTCGGGACATATTATACATTCTAGTTTGAATGCAGGAAGACTTTGATATTTTCTTCACCAAACATTTTAAGTATAATTCACACTAAGATTCGGCTCGTTACTTCTGTTGCAACTGATCATGAAACTTTGCGGACTTGGCACCGTAAAATAGCTAGATTTTTAGGGAAACAAACAGTTTGCTTATGTGCGTGAACCTGCCGATAAAACAGATTTATTTATTAATGCTGTTTCTCCTACCAGCTGGTGCGTACTTAACCAGGAATTCATTTTTAACAGGTCGAATGTCGTTTCCATTCGGGAGCTTAACGCCAACTGTAATGTGATATGCTCCTCCAACCTGAGCCAAAATCGCCTCCAGGAGGTATGAATGGCCTTTGGACAACCTCACTTCCTTGGAGTTCAAACTAGAAACAAGTGATATATCAAACTCAACGTTTGCCCTTAAACTTTTATGCCCAAACTTATACGGTCGTTGGAGTTACGCAAATCAGTGTATCACTTTACTTTTGGCGATGTGTTTTTCTTTCTTAAAATCAGCTGTAGAAATGGAATCTAGTGAGTTAGAATTATACTCCAATAGCCCAGGCTTTCTTACTTGCCCAAACACAGGGGGAAATAGCTTTCCTACTAATTGCTTCTCTTTGATAAAAATCTTTAACTTGCTCAAAGGTAATAGTTTCCCAGAAGAAAGGCAGAAAAAAAAAGGACTACAGAGAAGACAAAACGAACAAAGCAGCAAAATCGAACACAAGTTCGTAGGAAAGTTTGGAAAGACCTGTTAGCAAAAGTTAAGGTAGTGTTTGATTTGACTGCAAATAAACTTCACAATCCCTAGAAGTGTACTTTTGATCATAATTTTTTTGATTTTAATTTTAGCACAATAATGGTTAATTACGTTATTTCATCTATTCCTGAATAATTCATTACCACATATAGACACTTCTTACATCAAGGGCTTCCTTCTCCTTCAACAAAACCCGGAATCTACGCCTAAATCAGGATAAGCATTCCTTGCTTTTACTTTATATATTTAGATATTTTTTCTCCTAAATAATCTCAAATTAAAACTATTAGCAAGATGATAAATAAAGTTCAGTGATTAAATTTTTGACGACCACTAGCAAAGGAGGATGTTCCTCTCATTTGAGACTGAACTGCTGTTTCCAATATGCACTTCAGTGACCTTACAGAAATAAAACGTCGTTTATTGGTATTTGCTTCAATCAATTGCTGCCCCCTCCCTTCCCTCCCCTCCCTGTTTAGCTACGCTGGTAGGGTTCCGAGACTGCAGGTTCTAGGTTCTAGGTTCTAGGTTCGAAATCCTGCTGGGCTACCAACGAGCATCTTAAAATTACCAAAAGATTGTTACTAGCAGTGCTCATTCCACGTGATCTTCAGCTTAAAAAATCTCCTCACGGTATAGTGGGGTTAGACTGTTGGTATTGTCTCCTGTACACCTTTGCTTGCTTAAGCTTTAAAAGTTGTTTAAAGGTTAAAAAGTCCGCCCTGCTTATAAGAACTTGCTCTTTGAATAGGCCGTTATAGTTGTTTTGTTCAAAACTAGGTCGAAATGCGTTTCAATCGCGTTCAAAACGCGTTTAAAATGCATTCAAAACCATTTAAAACCCTTTAAGACGTGTTTCAAACGTGTTTAAAGAGCGTTCAAAACTTTCCAAACACCTTTAAAACGCATTCAAAACGCGTTTAAAACGAACTCAAAACTTGTTCAAAACGTGTTTAGAAAGCTTTTTAAAACTCGTCAATATGCATTCAAAATGTATTCAAAACCCGTCCAAAACTCGTTCAAAGCGCGTTAGAAACGCGTTTAAAGCGCGCTCAAAACGCGTTCAAAACGTCTTTTAATCGTGTTCAAAAGACGTTTAAAACGCGTTCACAACGAGTTTAAATAGCGTTCAAAAGGCGTTTAAATCGATGGCCTTTAATTCTTTGTGCAAATGTAGATACCTGTTCCATTCCATGTAGTCAGTATATGACTCTATATTTATTAGAGTCACCAAATTCTCCAGCTTCTCGTCTGCACTAAGTTTTAGCTCACAAAAGTCGTCGCAAGCGAGGTAGAATATGTAGCTCCCAGTATCCGGCGCAAGGAAGTACGTTCGAAGCCGCCTACCAATGTTGGCGAGGTTCCAGTTTAGAGGAACATTAAGTGACTCAATAACCGTTGTACTTGACGGAGCATCGAGATAAAAATTTGAGCTTCTAACATTTTCCCAGCTCTCTATCTGGACACCAAATATATCTATAAACAAAGTAATACATGTTTTAGTCAGTGATGTAATGATGTCAGGAAATTTTATTGGGCAGTACTTGATAACTACACAGTATCTGAACTTCTAGCGTTAATAAAACTCGTTCACTAATCGAAGTCATTATAATGATTGCGTAGATGTCATAGAAATTAACTAACAATCAATAAACCATATCCAAACTCTTCTATAACTTCTAGCTAAGAGAATTACCACTATGCATGAGAATGAAACTTGAATAGTACATCCAAGGTTATTTCCTTCATTTTATGTTCTGTGACAGGGAGTGATGATATCGCGTGACGTTGAAATTTCGTCGTATTTCCAAACGGCCGCAATCTTCCGCGATTTCTGTATTTCCAAGAAAATTTGAAAAAGCAACGAAATTGGTCCCAAAATCCTCCAATACAATACCAGTAAACAAGAAAGCTGCTGTAAGGAAAGTTACGTTTTGCTCATTAAAGAGGAATATATGCCTATCAATATTTGGTTGTCATGGTAACATCAAATTCAATAAACGTTGATCTACTGCACTTAATTTTCAACATAAATTTCTTAAAAATATATATAGCAAAGTTTAATAGCGCTTCAGATATTGAACAATGCATTAAAAACATTTTAAGTCTGTGCAGTCTGAATAGCCACTCAATTCCACGTGTAGATAGATATTAATTTGTCGAAGTGCAAGGCCTCTCATATAGCCGATCAATTCCATGAGATATGTCTCAAAAAGGGCCTTTCTCTACCCATTTGTCATACTGGCAATAAAATTCTACATTTTGTAAAGGAATAAACACAGCCAGTGCTAACAGCAGAAATACAATATTTGTGTACAAAACTCTGAAATTCGACAAGCTGTGTAAGATGACTTTCGACACGCACCTCTTTATAGATGGTTCAGTAAATGTCCGCGTACATAATTACTGGCGAATGTACGGGAAATTAAAAACGAGAATACTCGGCATATCGATTTTTAATTTTACGATGCTCAGGCAAATTGAGGCTAGTTCACCGTCTTATTTCTTGTGAAGAAAATCTTTTTGGGTCAGTATCATCTTTTCCACCTTAGATGCTTGTTAAAAATTAGCATTGTTAGCCGGTTCTAGCAATAACATCATTGCAGGAAGTAAACAGCATAACTTAAGCAATAGCTAGATAACTTCTGACAAAAAATGACAGATATCATAATACTTGGCAATAGAGCGATACTGGTACATTCCAATAAAAAGATTATAATTTCCTGACAAATGTTTTTCAAATTCTGTCGTGCGCAGAATCTTCTTCAGTGTAGAAATTGCATTTTGTGGTGTTGTTATTATGCTAATTTCATCAAACCACGAAACTGGTTTTCTCATGAATATATAATGTGGACTTCTCAATTCTCTGCAGGGCGATTAAAAAAGGCACTAGTACTCTGCATGACTATTAACTAAACACGGATAATTTTCACACAAGCCCTTCCTTCCAAAATATGGCGGTTTTTATCAAGGAAAAGCCTTTCTATCATGTAACAAGGTTTAATTACCACAAATTATGCTTCAACGCCGCGTACAAGTTAGCGTTTATTTCATGAGTGCCAAAACAATGAGGATATCAGTAAACAGAGGGTAAACAAGCCAAGGATATGAAAATACAATAGAATTTGCAGGTGGTGTGATGTTCGGGGCTTGCATAATCTGTAGTTGAATTTGCTCTTTTTTCCCTACCTTTTCCATGTTTAAACGCTTCTCTCGGCTACGTTCACTCCGTTTTATTTACTCGCGGACAAAATAAAATATTTTGTTTTAAGAGTGATTAGAGCAGTAATAAACACGAGCGATAAAGACACTTTAACAAATAATAGCTACTCTCCTGTTACAAGTACTGTTAAGTAGTCTAATTTTTAAGTACTCAATGCAAGTCGAATGCATTGGCAACCGGATTACGAAAAAGGTACACTATTCACTCGCTCCAAATTCAAAACTTTTGATTTTGTCCTTCATTTCCGGTGTGTGTTCTTATATAAATTTTCTTTAAATCGCGGGAGCGAAAATGAAGTATTATTACCGAAGCAAACAAAAGAGCTGTTATTTGTCGATATAAAACAACGAAGTTAAAATGTCAAAAAAGTGCGATAATGTTAAATACTGTTACTAATAGATTATTTGTTCATTACCACGATACCTTTAGGGAAACTGCAATTTGCGGTAGCAGTTAGTGAACCCAGTCCAGAGAGAAATACCTGTTCAATAAAATAAAACAAAAGCATCGACAGCGATCGAGAACGTGTTTACAATGAAGACCTGCACTAAAGATGTAGAAATTAATCATCGTGTTAAAAATAATCCACTACTTACCACGAATGCCCACAAGCAAGAAAGAACGTCCATTGGGACCAAATATTTATTACTTTCCGGCTTTCACCTGAAAGCGAACAAAAACAAAATAATTTTTACACTGAATGGGCCGTTTAACGAGTTTCTAGAATTTTTAAATTATATTTGAAAGCTCCTATCGACAATGTAGAGACTGAAATATTTTTGTAAAAGCTACCCTTCTTCCTAAAATAATAACACAATACCTGGAACAAAGACTGATCTCCTCAGCAAATAATTTCCAGCCCTTCCAATCCAGCGAAAACGTTTTTACGGTCTGGACGTAGCCCCGCAAATTTTGTTACAACACTGGTACAGTGTAAGCAACAAACGGCTACATAATCTTAGACATAATAGCTTTTCGCATCTGCATTTGAATTTACCAACATATTATTAATCATGCTGAATGGAGAAACTTGATATTTTTGTCCCTCCTTTTTCTGATTGGCTGCAGATGTATCATAACAAGCTTCGCCACTTTCAAATAAACAACATTGCAGTGTCTCTAAATTTTTCACTGCGCTTCGAACGAGATAACCGCCGAAACAGTGGAAAGATCACCTTGAAATTGTCTAGCCTTGCAATTTAAAGGGCATTAAGCAAATTTACTGGAAGATTAGCATATTGCTCGGTAAACTTCGAAAGTCGTACAATCATTTGTACAGTATAGTGTATCCAATTCGTTGAAACGAGTAACAAAACTTTGAAACTGGTTTCAGAGCTGCGCTCCATGTCTAACGTGCTTTCATTTGCAGTGTTGTTAAGTTTAAGGTGCTCTTTCCAGTGATATTGGTATTTCTTTATTTAAACCAAAATAAAAACTTTCAAGTTAACTTGCAATTGCGTTCAGGACAAAGATAATAGAGTAATTTTCTAACAGAAAGGTTTTCAGAGTTCCCTGGAGCAAACAAAAAAACAAACTAAAAACAAAATAGTAAATTGATTGCTGTCTAAAGTCCCATTTAAGTAGCTATAAAATTGTTTCTCCTGTTAGATGGCGTGTTGTGTTGTGCACAACGCACGCTTGTCCAATGTGGAATTATAATTAGAAACGGCCACCAGCTGCAGGTGCAAAACTAATTTGGGCACACGAAACCTTCCAATTTGGCAACCAACGGGAGCTTTGTAGTCTATTGACAGTTTTCAAGGATTTGGATCGTCTTTTGTTGTGATGTTCAGAAACACTACTTTAGTAAACATGCCATGCTGATGAGCCCCAATAAGGGCGAGACAGCTGTCCATGGCTGCCACTGCCCGGGTGATATGGTTGTGCGCATGCGTACGGTATTGGCCATACCACGGGGATGGTACGTGTGTCTCAGTGCTGATAAGTGTTGGTTACTACTTTAGTGCTTGTAAAGTAGCTTCAAGATCTGATAAGTTCTCAAAGTGTACGTATTTAGATACCGGCAAATGGAAATATTTTTAAAAACCAGAAGCACTTCGAAGTGAACAATTTTAGTTAAGGGGCCATTGTTTTCAGGTATCCTACTGTAGGAGCGTTCCAAGCCGGAAACCCTTCAACCAATTTACATGAAATTAAGTGTAAAGTCTTTGTCTAGTTTGATGTCACGTGACACGAAATAACCAAGGTGTTACGCCAAACAATGACAGGAGCTGTGAAACGTAGACTAAAAATCTTATGGGATTAATAAACCGTCGCACAAATGAAATATTTTTCTGGTTTTTTTTTTGTTTTCTTTTGCAAACGAAAGCTTTAAAAAAGATTTATTAAGATGTTTTAACACCTAAAAGAAAACGAATCCAGGATCTATGGAAATGATATTTTCAGATGGCGATACCTTAAATAGCAGTTATATTCGAATCTAATCGATACAGAAGCAAGACACTAAATTTGTCGTTTTTATTCTTTCTTCTTATTAATCATCTATTTTATTTTCCTTACTTTTTTTGCAAGAGCGATTAACGGGGTTTGAAAGCTTGAAGGAACAAATTGAAACGCACTAGCAGATATAGGCCCTGCTTAGATTAAGCTTTGTACATATCAACCAATAGACTAGGCGCGAAAATATCACCATATGACAAATATGCCTGTTTTGCGCGCGGTGTCACTGTCAACACACATTCTTTGAAAAGACCAGAGCTATTTAACGAGAGTGCTGGAATATTATTCAAAATGGTGGTCTACGTACGTTGTCACAAGAAAGCAAGCCGACGGCTTCAGTCACGCCGATACATTGAGGGGGAGGTTGAGGTTGGGGAGGGGAGGGATGGGTCCGGTAAGTTTGTGTTTTACGTGGGCTTTTTTAAAAGAGGGTCTGGATGGGGTTAACTGACAACTAACAAATAGCCAAAATTTTAACTGACAACTGACAAATAGCATGAAATTTAACTGACAACTGACATTTATACTCGCTGGTACTGACAACTGACGGAAGACCTGTTGCTACGTTTTTCGGCTAATAATTGATATATTTTATACCAAATCACCAAACAAACGTGTACAATAAACAGCAGCAGAGTAGGGCGTCATATTTTATACTAACAATTCATATTAGTTAATAGTTTATTTCTAACATGAACCAAATTTACGTGGAACGCGCTCTAGCAATATACCGAGTCTATACCATGTCCGCTCGTTCCGGCGTAATAAAGGCGATTGCTAGCTTTTGCCACGTTGATTCGGATACGGCATTCGAATGACACCGAAGCCGTATTCCAATCAATTGCGATGCGCTAGAGACAGTTCAGTCTCTAAAGAAGCATCTCTTGTCATTTCTTGGGCTGAGAGAACTCGGCCTTGGAGAGTTTGATTTAAAACTTTACCGCATGGCACCGAAGCAGGGAGGAAGAAGCGAAAATTTTGCGATAATCACAGATGGTCAGTGAAAAATGGAGCTGCCAAGCTTGCTGGAGGAAACAGGGAGCGAACTAACGCTTCTGGAACCAGGAATGCGTCGGCTGCATGACAGTTTAGCTGCGACTAACAAGGAATACCCTGAAGAGGTTGAGTTGTGCACGTTACTCACAACAGTTGTGGAGAACATTCACGCCGTCTCCCATTTTAAACATGAGACGTTCACCGCCTTACAGTATTCCCAAGACTTTGGAACCATCACAAAGGAGACTTTAAGAAAGACCACCATGGCTTTTGAAAGTATAAAATTCATGCAACCGCTTCCGTCAGCAGAGATTAGCGCTGAAACGGAGACTGCCATGAAATTATTGGTAGAGAAGTATCGTCCAGTAAGATAAAAAACAGTCAGGGGTGAGACTACAAAGGAAAAAGCAGGGGCTCTACCACCAGCGGTGTATACGAAGCCACCAGATTGCAGTAAAGTAAACTTTATGCCAGACGAAGAGAGCAATTCCATCACGGAAGATCCAGAACGACTCAACAGGGATGTTGAAGATGAATCAGTCCTGAGGTGCCATCTAATGATGTTACAGAAGTCACATTTGTAAATGACTGTCTCATTGATGTGGTTGTTGGTGCTGTGCGACCTCCACAAGAGGACGAGTACGATACAGCTTCAGACAACGATATCTCTGACACTGAGGAGGAAATTTCACCTAGAGCAGTTTTAAGGTCTGGCCGACCAATACGCGCCCACTTTCGCTTGGATTCGTAAGATATGTTCTTAGTAGATTGGCCATGGGGTGATTTGTATAAAGGCCAAAGAAACGATCGTTGTTGCAAAAATGTAAACATAAAATTAAACTAACCAAAAACAAGTTTTTACTATACTTTTTTTGGTTATCAGGGTACGCTCCTATCTGTCTTACATGACGTTTAAGTTTTATTTGGGTCCTCAAGAAATTATTAAAATCTGCAGTTAATTATTAACAGCCATTTAACTGATAACTGACAAATGGCCCAAAATTTAACTGACAACTGACATTTGTACCCCTCATCCAGACCCTCTTAAAAGGTTTCGGGTCAAAGATAATTAATTTTTATTTAATTTGACTGCCTTTCAGAGAGAAAACCGCATCAAATACAATTTGGAAAGAGCGAGCGTTTATACTAGTGGAAGTTAAAGTAACAGATGTGTCATTCAGTTAATTGCGATAAACGCGAAACAGTAGCAGAGCTAATTATACTAACCTTTAGGAAAGGTTTAGATGAATTTATAAAGACAGTATGGCGACTTCTCCTTATTGATTGTTGAGGTTTTCAAGATCAAAAACCGCATAAGTTAAAAGACACGAACTCAAGACCGTAACCAATAAATGGAGGTTGAGGACCATGTTTTGAGACTTTCTTTTGACAATATTTGTTTGGCTTTTTGCCGTGTATTTCAGACTAGAAGGTTTGATTATGTACAGGGTTTTCTATAATTCTGAAGCTAACACTTTTTAAAACTGCTTGAGCTCTCGGGAATAATATTTTAAGTGGCGGTAAAATATATGGGGGAGATACCGTTTCAACAGCCTGAGTTGTGAGTTACACTCTTTTTTTTTTTTTTTTTTTTTTTTTTTTTTTTTTTTTTTTTCTAAGAACGTCTAATTAGTTTTGGGGTTGATGTTGAACGTTCTTATTATTGTTGGCAATTTGAGCCTGAAAAGTTCTTAAGATGTTTTTAAGTTACCCGTCATAGTATTTCAATAAATCTATGCGGACGTGACCAAGACAACTATTAGTTGTGTTAATTGGACAACATAGACCGAAATTTTACATGTATTATTTTATTCGTATTTATAATGTTCATTTTAAAAACATTTGATTTGGTCGTAATAAACATATTCTTAACTGACTCTGAGCCTGGGTAATGTTCTTAGTATGTTCTTCAATTTTAGCTATTCTCAGCCTCAACTTAGGTAGGTGAATTATGCATCGCCAATCAATAATATAAGCCTCTCGATCGATAGGCCAACGAATTCTCATTGTTACAAAAAACAGCATTCTCAGGGGTACACTCACCTAATCATACTTTTCTGACTTCTGAAGCAACGCAGGAGATATTAAATTGCTGGAATGGAGTACAATAAGCGAGATTCGTAGTTCCGTCAAAAGCTTGAGTGTTTGACTTTCAAACTGGAACTACCAGAGTGACATGATTAGCAGTGCCAGGAAAGCGTTTCTGATTTCGTAAGTCACTGTACTAATCTTTGGTTTGTTGTTTCCGAAATATCCGTATCCTTTTATAAAAGAAGTGATAGTTTTCTGCACAAGAATATTGAATCGGTGAGGGAATGTGATTGGATTTAGTACGTTTCTTAACGAAGTATCTCAGATTTAACTCTACCAATCAGTCGACCAAACAAATGCACGCGCTTTGTTAATTCGAAGTAGTAGTAGACGATGATAGGGCACAATGAAAATTCAATTTATTTTTCTTTGATTAATTTTTTTTTTACTTACCGTTCCCAGTTAAGTCAGTATTCCTCACTGGATATTGGCATCGCAGCTGAATTTCCTTTGCGGGAAAGCAGTGTCCCAAAACCATATGCAATGAAATCGCTAGGGATCAGTGAAATTTATTTCAAACCATAGATTTTTGCGATAAAAATCAGCGATACAAACGAGTGGCGATTCGACCTCCTTTTGCGGTCTTTTGCGAGGTCATTGTGAAAGAAATGTAATTAGTGCAATGGAACACAACATTTTATAAGGCATTGTTTCAAACGATTAAACGAGCGATAAAACATGTAAATATAAATGGCAAACGGGCAAACGTGTCCAAAAAAAAAAGGAATATAAATGGCCTATTTTATTTTCCTTTCTGTTTTTTTTTATATATATTTTTTTTCTACTGTTATTATTAATCTTCATCACGTTCGAAATCGTCAACCTCGACTTTTCCCGGAGTTTCAAGGTGTCTTCTTTTTAATATATTTTTTTATTTGTACATACCGAACTTGGCTTTCTTACAATTTCACTTCGCACTTTCTTGTGATACAGTAAATATATTCCTTTAAAATGGCGCACTTAAACAGTCTTGTCACTTTTTAAAAAGTTTTGACATTTTCTTTTAAATATTTTGTCACCTTTTATTGAAAATGAAGACAGAAGTCGAAACGTCGAATGCTTTTATCATTAACTTTTACTATTAAAATGCATACATTTTCTCTTTTTGAAGGTGCATTTTATTCTCAAAAGAACTTTGTCCCGATGGACTTAACATTAGTTTTAGCTTACTTTATTTTAATTGTACTGTTCATTTACGCGCTTTTGTTCGGTAGCGTATTTCAGCGGTTTTCTCCAAACTGAACAAGGGTTATATACCCGAAACTTATTTATTTTTTTTTTTAACATTTTTGACCTTTTTGATATTTATTTTTATATTAATCCCATCCAAGACCTTTTTCCCGGCGATTTAAAATTTTGATATAGAACAGGGAACGAAAAGCGTTGTCACTGCTGGAACTGAAGAACCTTAAAATTATTGCATGAAAAGGCCAAAGTTGAGAGCTTTTACCTTTAAAATAGCCAAGATAATAGTGTTGCAAATTCGAGAATTTTGCAGTCGTTGAAACAAAGACGGGCAAAATACAAATTAAACGTCTCGATAGAATTTTTGTCGGTTTTTAAGATAAGGCCGTCAAACTTGGCCCTTTCACTAACTTTAATGTCCTCTTTTCAGTAGAGTCAATAGTTTTTCACTGCCTTCAACATTTTAAATGCCCATGATTAAAAAAGAGAAAGGAAGAAAGATTACGTTACGTTGTATATTTGCCTTTGTACGCCCACAGGTACCCCATGTATAACCCACAGGTACCCCTCTGTATAACCTAAGAACCAACATGTAACTAATTGGAGACAATTGTCAATAAAAGAAAGAAAATGAATTACAAAAACAGAATAATCGATAGAGCTTCTCCAGTCAGATTTTTTACTCAAATAACCAATAGATATGCTTTTAGAAGTAAAACAACTTGCAATTTCATTGAGTGCGTTGAAACACGCCATGTGTTTTTTCGTGTTCAAAGCGATCGCTCGGATCGCGGACACCGTAGATAAGACCAGGAATATGGAACATTCGAGAACATGAAATTGAAGAGAGATAAATTAACGAAACAATATAAAAATACTTATAAAATAAGTGAAATGGAAATGAGGCAAAACGATTACAAAAATATCAAATGAGTCAGAGTAACCAGAATAAAATAAAAATGTCTGTGCAGAAAGATCTTTCTTCTGGAGGACATCCAGTCACATTGTGTGAAGGCTCTATTTTTCCCGCCAATTTTGTCACGTGCTTTTTCGACTGTCTGGTCTATCTTCTCTTTCTTCTCTGGATAATTGAAAGAAGATGACTTGGTAGCTTTTGCTTCAGTTTTCTTTAATTCGAAATTGGTATCGCTTTATTCCTCAATACCAGTATATCATAATACGTCCCTATCTCAATGTTAAGGGCGGTGCCTACTCATACAGAAGTATGGCGACCTATGGCTTGGGTGGGTTATGCGCTTGCGCGCCTCTAAAACCCTTTCGGTTAAAAGAAGGTACAAAGTTTACTTGCGAACGACTGATCATGAACTGACCAGCCACGCGTTCCACAGGTAACCCCTTCATGTAACCGTACTATAGTGCCAGGACATTTTTTCAGTTCTTCATTCCAACAACAAGCAAGCAAACAGGCAAACGATATTCAGGTTCCAAAGTTACATCCTCGTTGTTCCTCAACATCCAAGTCAAATACTGGGCAAACAGGTGATACGCAAAAATTCTTCTTCTTCTTCTTTTTCTTCTTCTTCTTCTTCTTCTTCTTCTTCTTCTTCTTCTTCTTCTTCTTCTTCTTCTTCTTCTTCTTCTTCTTTTTTGTAACAAAAGTTAACGCTAAAAAGTCACGACGTTTCGAACTCTCCGTGGTCATTTTTAACTGCGAGTAAAAATAAACTAAGCATAAATATATTACAAACAGTTAAAATCGATAAGAATGTGATGAATGCTAAAATGTGATAAAACATGTCAATGACTAGAAATAATCAAGGGTTAGGAGGTGCCGGTTAGAACACTTTTGAGTAGAAGAATTTTCAATAAAATTTTTGTTGAGCATTAAAATTGATTGGCCATGGCGTTGGGTAGTTATCATTAAAAAAAAAAAAACTGCGTGTCTCTGTTAAGGATGATTTCCAACGCGTATAGCGTACTGCGCAATCTTAGGTGGGTTTGTTGTCATTATACGTTACAGCTCGGTGATAGCTTACATGAGGTGTTCTGGATGCGCCATCCGAGATTCGATGGGCTGAAACGTCGATTTGGGAGAACGCTGAGGTTCTTCTTCTTGTTTTTATTTGGTAAAGATACTTGAGGTCAATGATGAAGGGATATGTAGGTTTGTGCCTAATTTTTATTTTGGCGAGCAAACATTCCTTCGTGTGTCTTAGGAAACATTGAGAACCTAGACTGAGTAGTTTGGATTGGAAATTAGTATATGTAATAGGACTACATGCTGTCCAATTTGGAAATAATTGGATGAGAAAAATCCCAAAGCGGCCGAGTCCAATTTGGCAGTCCGAGGAATTATTTGAATCCAATTATTTCCAAATTGGACAAGCATGTAGTCGTATTACCTATTAATTATATCGTGTATTATTTAAAGTGCTACTACGATCAAAACTTCATGTCACGTATGAAACAAAAATACGTTCTTTACAGCTTATCCGATGTGGCTGTACCTGTCTTGGTCACTGAAATGAAGTTTGGGCCCCGTAAATTGAAAATATTGAGCCTTGAAAACTGGTGTTTTCGAGTCCGCCATTATGAATTTATGTTCCAGTGAGCCCGCGGTATGAAAGTGATTGGAGTTGCGGTATTTTTATTCAAACCTATTGTGTTTTTGTCGTGACGTAATACTCTCAAGTCGCTGATCAAGCGAGTACTGTAGTCCTCCTTCTGGCGACGAATTTCAGAGAATTCAGAGCTGTTTTGACCACAGAAAGCTCTCCTGCATCGTCTTGGCATGATATAGGCAAAGGAAATTAAGAAGTCCTGACTCTGTAGAGCTAGTTCCGTCTGAAAAAGAGGCAGCCGAATAAGTTCAGCAGCTAGCGCTTTTGCTACAAGAGAAGGAAGAGCAGACTTTGCTGAGTCGTTCATCTCTCGGGTAAGATATTAGAGATAGAGATTGATATTTAGATGTGTTATTTGTTGTATTAACAAAACAGGCAAGCTTTAAAAGTGTAGTGCTTGAGAATCCTCAACAATTTCTCTTGTCTACTAGCCAGTTCATTCCCCGGAGGGAGGCTACCGGAGACTCAGTTGAATTGAAATCGAAGTCAAGTTTAGGTTTTTAGCTTTGCTTTCGAAAGTTTGCCTTGGTGTTAAATTAGAGTGCACAGTTAAGTTTCGGTTCCGAGTAAGCTTACTGTTTTTGCACTTTTTTACCATGGAAAAAGAATATATATTGTAGTGAAAAGCTCTGTACAATGGCTTGAATTTAAGCTGATCGTTCCCTTGTAATTGATGCTAAGTTTCCTCTTGGTTCAATATTTTCTTAGGTGCAAATGTTCAAATTCCTACCTTGAGCGACGTACCAAGCCTGGAGAGTGCTGGTGCTGCATGGACATCATTGTATCCAGATTTGAATGAGTACAGTAATCAATAAACAAATAAATTTGCAAGGCAACAACAATTTGCAATGATTTGTTTTCTTCCCTTGCACCATCATGAACAATGTAACAGTATTAACAGTCTTTTCTGTGTACATATATATTTTTTAAGGTGGCTCACATCAGGTTAAACACCACTGCACTGGATGCTTTAACGCACTGAAGAAATGACTAGCTTTATAAATGAAAATTTATTAAGGCATGCTTTCTGGTAACAAGCATCCACCTAGGCAAATGAGGGGAGGAAAAGTAGGAATTTTGCAAATATACATTGAAAACAATATTCTTGGGAGTTAAAGTTTGTGATTCAGGTATTAATTGAAATTTTTTTGCTTATTCTAATGAAGGGTCAAATCAACCTAACAACAAACATCCTTTGTCGTACATGTCTTAGGGCAAATCCCCAAGCAAGTGTTGATGAGTTTGATACACTGTTGCTGTGGTAACAGTTCTTGTTACTTTCACTTTTGGTGCAGAGAGAGATGGGCAAATGCATGCTACCAAAATGAAGTAAAGTTGAGACTGTTGTGAGCCACCTTTGATTTTTTTCTCAAGGTTGTTCTTCTTGATCAGTGTTTATTCTTAGAAAATGTAGATTCAATTTCATTTGTACAACAACAAATTTATTGGTGAAACAAGATTCTGGCACTCTTTTTCAAATGAACATAAAAATAAAATTATTAATGTACTGCAGACAATGAACCATAAACCTTATTCCAAAATGGCTACCATATTAATATTGTTTATATTCAAATAAGTATTTACTTAAAACCACACCAAAAGAGAAAACATTTAAGTTCTGGTTGCTATACATGGCTCAGGAATGTCTGTGCTTCAGCTCCCTATTAGCAGGGAGCAGGGGGTGGGGAGGGGGGGAGGTGGAGTGTCATGAAAGAATAAGCAGTGAAAACAGAGGGTCACATAAATTTATCCTCTTGCAATCATAATTTATAGTATGACAGGGAGAGCGAGTTATTTACAAAAGACAAAATAAAATTTGTTAATTTAAGTCATTATTTAACAAAAGCAAGACAAGTATTAAGTATTAAAATATTAATGTAAAGGAAATGTCTAGCATAATGGAGTTATATGATGCAAATGGGCTCTATAGATGATTTGAATTATGTTGGGACAAAATGGTTCCAGTAAGTAACTTACAGTTTGCCTCCATTCTTGTTTTCTTTTTCTGGTATTTGAGCTACATTGTATTACCTGTTCTGGGGGAGGGTCATGAAATTTCATTTGCATCACTATGGAGGGTCACATCATTTTCATTGCTCAATTTAAAATCTCCACCTCACTCCCCCCCCCCCCCCCCCCCTCCCCACTAATTTCTGACTATTCCCTAAAACAGAAGCCTATGTAATGGAAAGAGTTACAAAGAGGAGGCATGATGAATGAAGAGAAAACAGTTCTTTTATTGATTCTATTTGTCAACTGGTGGTTGATGACAAAAGATCAAGAAAAGCCCTTGAGAGAGGTCAGTGCTCTTCAACTGCTAGTTTAAAGAGGAGCACTGGCCTTTTCTTGGCTGTCCACATTTTTCACGTGTTGTGCTCTGCAAGGCTTGTTTTGGCCTGTATTTAATAGTAAGAGCTGGGTTTTGACGTTGTTGCAACTCAGCGTCTGAAAAATAAATCAAACTTTAAAATACATTACCAATTGAATCTAATTGATAAGAAACAACTGAATGTGAGGTTTTCTTAAAACCTTTCTTAAACCAAAAATTCAAACTATTTCTTCAAGAAAACCACTTAAAAGAAAGAAGGAACCCTTTTGTAAACGCCAAAGACCACCTTGTCGAAAGCTGAGTGAAAATGGATAATTAAAGTGGTTTTCTTCGCGTTTGTTTGCACAGTTTTTGCCACAAGCTTTTGCACAAGCAAAGTAAACACAAGCTTACTCTTATCGCACTGAGATGTTTTGGAAATGCTTCGGAGGGAAAAGCTAGTTCCGGGAGCTAGTTGCACTTACATTATTTACTCGTTCAATCAAAGTTTAGTACTTTAGAAACGCAATATAAAATGTGTATAAAAATTTGTGACTGCTATTTGTATGGGTGCTGAACAAGGTATCGAGGAATCACCAAAGATAACAAACAATATTCACACATTTCGCCCACTTTACATAAGCTTACCTTTTGCCGCTCCTTCCCCTTCGGAGATTTTTTCAGGTCCACGATCTCCTGATCGCTTACCCTTTTCAAAAGATCAGGTTTAATTTGTGTTCACTGACTTGGGTGGAATGCGCAAGTGTCCCTCGAACTAAACCGAGAAAATAGCAAAACGTGCAAGACAACAAACTGGACCCACACATCTCTCGTTCTGTCGGCCGGACTCGCATGCAGCGCAATTCCTGCCGCTCGATTAGAGCAGTTGTTATACCACTGAACAACACAGCGACTTCCCACCATTGAAAGAACGAAACATTTTTCGAAAACGTGTTCGAAACCGTATGAGAAGTTAGCCTCGTAGGGCTCGCCTGGGCTTCATTGTCATTGGACACCATTACCAGGCCGCAGGAACATGGCGGTTCAATGGCGGATGAAAATTCGTGGAGTTTGAGCGCAAAAAAATCGCACTTTCCTTCATCTTATGAGGATATAACTTGGAGATCATGTACTTTAGGACATAAACTACCAATCAACCGCAAATAAAAGGTATTCGAAAATTTGATCGTAGTAGCACTTTAAGGGTAAAAAATAATGCTGATTTTGTCAGGAATATATTATTTCAAAATATCTTCGGTACCCAAATTAATAGTTAATTTGGATCGGTATCCAAATTAACAAATAATACAATGGTTGCTTGTATGGGATTTCTGACTAGCAATATAATTAATTAAAGAACTGAGGAATTTAGTCTGGGTGGACTCAAAGATACTGGGAAAGCTCTAGCTAACTTAGAGCCACGAAGCTGTTGCTGTTGGAGAATGTGATTCCGTCTTATCGAGCCAAGAAATGGTTCACTAATCACTGAAAAGCATTCTAGAAGTCTCCACGAGCTCCGACGTAAAGATCGATCGATTGGAAGGCTGCTCTGAATCGAATTTATAAAGCCAAACATGTCAGCACTGCTTAAATGCAAAAGAATGACTAATATCTTATTCTGTGGCAAAATTGTAGGAAAAAGTGTGCAAACAACTGAAAAGCTTACCGAGTGAGGCAAAATCTACTGCGAGTACCGTTTCAGTAGAATCCAGTGATATTACTGTTGCAGATATCGAGACCCAATGCCAAATTTTGTCGAATGTTCACTTGAAGAAATTGAACTATGTCGATGTCACCACGCGTCAAATTAACATTCAGAAGTTTTCCTAGTTCAATAACGTTCTCTGCATCATCTTCGTCTTCTCTCTCAGCGATTTCACGTGTTACCAGGTTAAATTTTCTGGTATACTGTTCCAAATCGTCATGACTTACTTCAGCCTCGAATCGAAGAAATCACTTTGTTAAGATATCAAGATATCATGATAATAAGAGATATCATGGAGATATCGCGATATCTACTTTTGACCGCGATGGCCCGCCATATAGCAGCTTCATTTTTAAAACAATTAATCCATTTTGCAATTCACCACTGGATCATTTCAGTTTACACTACCGGTATGCCATTTGACACTCTTGTATTTTTGGCGGTGACGGCTGCCATAAAACAACCAAGTTCATAATTATAACACAAGATGCTCCAACTCGCGCTCCCGGCCCGCGCTGATTTAATTTGTTTGAATTCCCAGATGAGAAAATGTAACCAATCAGACAGCAGTACTTTCTCAGACCTTTCATCAGTTGCCAACCCATCACTCCGCATACACACTCGATTGCAAAAACGTTGACACCTAAAAAGCATAAACCGTGAACGCAGAGACCCTAAATCCACTTGCATAATATTCTATTCTCGTGCAACAGTTGATGACCAAAATTGTTTGCACGTAGTGAATGATGGAAACTGTCCAAGCTTTCCTTAAACTGTCCAAGTTGGCCAATTGCAATTTGAGTGATATACAATTCGCGATTTGCCTAAGTTCAAATCAGTCAATCTATATTTGGTAGTTTATTAATTGGAAGAATTAAGTCAGCACTGTATTTTTATTGTAAAGAATGAGAATGGTAAATTATTACTGGGGCCGTAAGGCGGACCGAGTTAAGGTTTCGGTAGCATTATCAAATTCTTTTTTCTTTTTGGAGTCGCGATGGGCCGAGAGATAAGATGAATGTAGAAATGGTTTCTGTCTTCAAATGAACGGTGATAACAAATGCTTTCCCCTGAATTTCATTTAAAAATAATAAACAGCCAAACATTGAAAAGGACAAGGATATAAACGTCCCGGGGGGGGGGGGGGGGGTACTTGGGTTAAGTTTTGCTGGGTATGTGCCGCTGGCCTGTCAGAGCCCCTGCCCCATTATAGTCTATTTTGTGGCCAGTTATAGACCCCATCTTAGTCACTTTTTGGGAAAATGTAATTTTTGCGATCCCAACTAAGTCACTTTCTATTTATGCATCTACTTTCAAGAACGGAATGTAATGCGAGGTGATTGTTACATTTAATAAACAACAACTTTCTGAACTTTTTAACCGAGACCATTTTGAATCCCTACTTAATAGAATTTTCTCATCCCAAAAATCCGAAAATGTGCGACCCCATTCTAATAACTCTATTGAAAATGCGACCCCATTCTAGTCAATCCAGTCGTGAAAATGCGACCCCATCCAGCGGCACATCCCCATTAGCCTCTTATAAGGAAGTAACCCCCCCCCGAGATAAACGTACGCGTGATGCGTAACGTTACTCTAGATCCCGGGGGGGGGGGGGGGGCGTACCCAGCAGATGCTTGGGTAGGGAGGTGCGGCCCGGGCGTTCAAACCCTGACCCTGTTGAAGACACAATTCTCCGATTTCCCTATCCCATTTAAGACAGAATTCAAAATTTTCAGGCCCTTTCTAAGACATTTAACTCAAAATCACACCCTGTTTAAGACTAGAATGAAATAAGAATACACTAGTTTCTTACTGTATTTTAATGCACTGGCAATCACAATCTGTTTAAGCCATTAGGCCATGTAGGGATACCCTGTTTAAGACAGAAAGTGATGAAATAGAAACCCCGTTCAAGACAAAACACCCTGAAAACCATACCCCATCGAGCTGCACGTCCCCGTTATTAGGTCACATAAGGGAGTACCCCCCCCCCCCCGGGGTCTAAATTACGATCCGTCATCGACCCGGCGTCACATATACATATCAGGATCAGGACCGTACAAATGGTTTCTGTCTCTAAACGAAAGGTGAAAACGTTAAAGCCCGGGGATTATAAAAAGCATTCGTATGACAATTGTCGTTTTCCCCTGTACTTCATTCTGACTGCAAGAAATGCAATTCTATCTGGTGGTCACTTATTGCCTCACTAAATCTCTGTATCTATCTATTTGGTAGCCTGGGCTGCGAGCAAGCTCTCTTTGGGGTGGGGGGAAGGCAGAAAGAGGATCCACCCCCAAGAGAGCTTGCTCGCAGGCTCTATTTGGGGGAATTGGCGATGCTGGAGGTTATCACTGTTAAAAGATTGTAGGCTTTATGCACCATACAGTCAAATATGGCCCGAGTATAAGCTGGAAACAGCTTTGTGTTGATTATGGAAATGAGGTTATTGTTTAAACACTATCCACAAATCCGTTGCATGGGTCTCATCGTTCACGGTTTATGCTTTTTACCTGTCAACGATTTTGCAATCGAGTGTATATGACCTCGTTACGATTAGGACATGATCCATAAAGCAGAAGCAAAGTAAGCCGACCTTTGTGGACACAAAGTAACACTGCAAAAATGAGTTGGGATCCACAGATTGCGTCTGTTACAGGTGCAGGATTCAAAGCAAGTATATATCAAATAGAAACTGGTGGTGCCTACACTACAGACCAGCTAAAAATGACGCCGGAGGAAGTTAAAATGGGCGAAAAAGCTGTAAAAGCGGGTGCCGCCGGTTGCCCGGAAGTTCGTATAGCGGGTGAAACATTCATGGTTCTTCGCAACGACGAAGATATGTGTTATTTCAAGAAAAAGGGATGCGGTGGGGGCTGCTTTGGCAAAACCAAGGATCTTCTTGTAGTGGGGAGATATGAGGAAGGCCAGCAAGCAGGACAACTGAACGACCTGGTAGGGAAAGTAGTGCAACACTTAAAATCGTCGGGATACTGATCACTTCTCTGTAGAAGGAAGCAACAAGCTTGGACGTTGAAAACACTGGCAAAGAATGAACTTCAGATACACTTCTGAACACATATAGCCAGGAACAAACTTGCGTACATTCTCAGTGCAGCACTGTCACGCTTTGTATGTTGAATAATTTTACATGTATTTTGTTATATGAATATCTCCGAATAAGTTTTTGTTGAAACTTTTATAATTACGCCAATATAAAGCCTTCGAATACACCTCGAAAAGATAGCACTGATCGCAAAAGTATCGAGAAAGAAGAAACTGAGTGTGAGTTCCCTAGTCAATGTCTTTGATGAAAAGTTTGAAATGAAATGAGTTGTCCTGTAGAGCATGTCTTAATGCCTCTGTTGTTTATAATCGTAGTAATAGAGAGTAAAGCCTCTAATGACGCGGTCGGATACCATAGCTGTCTTTTGCGTTCTTTTAACGCGGGGAATATCCTTGACACTTCTCGTTTTTTTGTGAGTTCAACCTTCTCGAATGGGTCTTTGATATTCAGACCACAAGCGTAAGAATCAGCGGACCAGGGGTTTACGTAACAGGACGGCTGATGTGATGACGGTATTCATGACTCTAGATTGTAACATTCCTACCGCTCGTGGTTTTCAGGTTGTCACAGATGAGAGAACACTAGTTTTAGTCGAAATCGCCTAAAACTGTGAGGGTAATAAAATGTCAGTTTGGCACACAATGATATTTCACCGTCCCCTTCTCTCAGCCGTCCTATTGCGTTAACTCACAAACTATTGAAAGGAGGGTTTGACGGCGCGGCCAGGTGTGACCAAATCAATTTACTATTGATTTCATTGTTAAAAGGCCCGGCCAAACCGAGCCGGATTGAAACATCATCCAACATTCAAGTTGCACAGTGTTGAACGAGGTTGCCAAAGGACTGCAACTTTTTGATGCAACACTTGACTTTGGCCAAAATCTACCGAGAATCCTTACAAAAACAAACCCATACGCGAGGAAAAGTATTTCAAAAGAAAGCGATTTAGATCTCATTTATAATTGCCTGTACTTCCCTGGGGAATTTTCGTTGAATTACTGCGTTATGAAAAACAGATCCTTGGACAAAAAGCAAAAAGAAACCAGACAGAAGGGAAAAAAAACCCTTGCGGAAAGCGACAAAGACCCTTGGTTATGCCACCTGGTGGAAAGCTTACACAACGTGTGAGAGACGGGATGAGTTTGCGGAGTGACATAATTATCTGAAATACGATTTACGCGGGAAATAAATTGACTGAAGAGCGCGTCATGTTTTAGCGCCAATTTTATAAGAGCAGCAACTTTTTTGGCTGCGGACTCTAGCCGAACTGAGATTAACAACAATTCGAGGATTAGATTGTCTGATCGTTGAATTGGAAAAAGTGAGGGTTAAGAAATCGATGAAAACTGTTTATAGTTTTCGCATTCAAGATACTATGAGTAAATCCGTAGTAAATCAAATTTAATGTTCACTTTTCTCTTTGTGCGCCGATCAACTCGAAACTTCAGTCAACATCCCCCCCCCCCCCCCCGGGCAAACCCCGGGCATTTGAACTTTTGCAGATTGGATCGTTCAAATTCCCGCCCCCTCGAGCCAAAAGGGTGTTCAAATGCCCTACCTTATCGTCGGATTTGTCTGTCAAATGCCCCTCCTAAAGAACAACCGTTGTCGGCTCCTGTCATGAGTTACTACAAAAACCACAACTTTAAAGGCCCATGTTCACCCAAGAGACATTGCGCGCCGAGCTGAATTTCACACAGTCGAAAATTCAGAAAATTACCCGCGAGCGCTAAATCCACATTCATCGAGCTCATTTCCTGGAATATCACTATTTTTCGTGTCACTAAGCTTTGTATAATATCCTCTCGCTTTATTTATGAGGATATTTTCAAGAACAGTCTTCGTGTGGAAAGGAAAATTGGAAAATCGTCGGTCGCTTCTAAGTAACATCTCGCCGTTGACAATGTGGTTGTACAATTGTTATTCCAGAGGAATGTATTTGTCTCGCTTTTATTCTGAAACAAAGAAGCGGGAGGATTTGTTGTCTCCATGCATGCATCTGTTGTAGCGATGTTCCTGATTTCAACGGATGTCTGACCTTAACACGTAAGTTTTTTAGCTCCATTCGATTTTATTCTCCCGATTCATGTAAACAGCGTTGCGAAGAGACGTAATAAACTGTATGGTTTTCGAGGTGGCGTTCCTTCGTTTTTTCTTATCGGCACAGGCAAATAAATTAAAATACTCATTTGCTTAGTAAGCTGCAGATTCATTCATAGCATCGTTGCTTTATCATCAAAGGTAGAAATAATTTCATGATGGTAAGATAGACCGGATCGGCGCAGCCCGCTATAATTTTGAAAGCGATATTAATTGAGCTAACGAGTCCAGCACTGTTAATTTCATTTCATGTCAGCTTTTATAATAATCGAAAGGACACTTAAAGATTACTGTCTAACTTATACAACAATAGAATGAAAATCTTCGGACAATATTATTTAATGTTGAGGGCTGCCGGCTTTAACTCTTCGACTGTTTCGCCGCATCGCTCAAAGGAATGAATGCAGAAAAACAAACCAAACCTCGAATTTCGTTCGCCGAGAATTTTACACAAAGGAGTACAAAGAACTCGAGCGCTTTGGAGAGTACATATTTCCTATAGGTATAGAAATTAAAATAAATTGGAGCGACTGAAACGAAATCAACCAGTCCGATTTGTGTGGTCTGATTCATTTTGAATGCGCCAGGACTTTCATCCCAGCGGGAATATTCTGGTAAACCAATCAGATCGCAAGACTAAACAAAAGAAGCGCTTTTAAACAATAACAAACGGCCGCAAAGCCGAATGGGTGAAACTGGGCCTTTAACATCGAAACTAATGATTGGAAATTGAATTTATTAAGTCGGAAAATGTCAATCGATCAGCAAGTGTAAGCTGTTCTAACTTCCGGGGGGGGGTACTCCCCTATATGGGCTATACGGGGACGTGCCGCTGGATAGGGTATGGTTTTTGGCCCCTCTGTCCTGAACAGGGTATATAATTTCAAGCGAGTCTTTCCTGGACCCGTCCTAGACAGGGTATGGTTGCAAGACTGTCGTCGAGAATTTGGCAATCCGAAATCAGAGACGTTAGTCTGCATTTATTTTAGTGAACAATGCTTCACGTCAATTGAGTTTCCACTTAAGGTTCACCGCTGTTAATGCGAAATTTTGGGATTTTTCGCCATCACTTCTAGGAAGTGTATTATTTTATCTGTTGTAATTGGTATTCGCGTTTCAATGCGTGGAACATCACGTCCAGTAAGTGGCAGTGGGCCTTTAAATGTTATTACTATTGCCAATAAACACTTGTTGAACACAAGAGCTAGATGTTGTCCTCTGTCCTAAATAGGGTCTTAAAATTGAGGACATTGTCCTACACAGGGTAGGTATTTAAGGTTATTTTCGTCCTAAACAGGGTCAGGGTTTCAAACCCCCAGCGGCACCTCTACACCCAAACATGGGTCAAGTGCCCCCCCCCCCCCCCCCCGGGTTCTAACTCCGAAACACGGCAAAGGTTGTTTAACGAGAAATACATATTAACATATTTAAAATGAGTTAGCCGGCTACGTAGACTGTTCGAGTGACAGGGTATTCTGCAGTTTAAGCCAAAGCGGCGGTTTTTCATTAGACAATGTTTTTTTTTTTTAACTGTTCACTACTGTTTTATGCCGGGCTATTCTAAAAACCTCTGCAGGCACAAATGCGGGAGAAAGGTGCAGCTTGACTCATTGCATAAAAGCTACATCGTTTAAAGAACTAGAAATACATATTAATTAGTTAGCCGGCTACGTAGAATGTTGTTCGAGTGGCAGGATATTCTGCAATTTAAGCCAAAGCGGTTTTTCATTCCACAGTGTTTATTTCTTTCACTATTCACTGCGGGAGCGCAGCTTGACTCATTGTATAAAAAATCTGCATCGTTTATATACAATCTATAAAAATAATTAATATTTAAGCTCTCTCACTTTTGAAGACCTTTTTTTTTATAAGCTTGTTTTTTGTAATGCTGTATCTCTTCCTTCAAAGTCTTCCATCTCGTCCAAACACTTGTCTATAGCTGCTAGCAACTTCGGCGCCCCCCCAAAAAGCGATTTGAAACCTGACACTTCCGGTTCAATTTTTCCCACCCCACCCAGGCAAGGTCAAATTCCCCACCCCCGGGAAGGCTTTAGCCGTCAAATTCCCCACTCCTGGGCACAGAAAATAGTCAAATGCCCGGGGTTTGCCCGGGGGGGGGGGGGGGATGTTGAAGTTTCTTTTTTGATCGGTGCATTGCGACTTCGGTTGACAAAAATAACGTGGCAGCGTGAAGTGTTATCAGATTAATCCTCTACCGAGGACCAATAACAGACATTCATGTTCTTTAAAATCCTCGGTAATAGATCAATTCTCATACTTTGGCTCGATGATTCATTTATCATGAGCATAAAAAAATTAATGCTGACTAATATTGAGATAAGAAGGCTTTCAACAACAATTTGACCATAGTTAAACGAGGGACTGGTCGGGAAACTTTTTCGTGAATACAATGGTGCTGCAATATATGTTGGAAGGGCCGCGACCATGCACAATCCTTTGTTTTAACGTTCTCACCATGTACAATTGAATATCTGAACAAAAACGTTTCTATTGCATGTAATCCAACACATTCCAAACTCTATTGTTGTTTGTGCAGAGTCAAGGTCAAAAAGGCATACAAAAAAATACAACAAAGGAGTTTTTCAGGTTTCACAACCATTGCCTTTAATTAACTATGATTTGACCAAAATGCATTTGTGATTAGAATAGCATAAGCACAAGCACAAGCATAAGAGCTTTTATAATATATCAAGTGAAAACGCACGCGACGAAAGCACAAGAATGAAGAAAAATTTTGATCCTTGTCTTGTGCTTAGCTTGCGCCTGTGCTTATGCTTGCGTCGAGGCCGTTTTCACGGTATGAGACACAGGGCAGTTCGAGTCCAATTTGATCATTTAAAACACGTTTTCTAGGTGTTCTGCCAACAACGGAACAACTACAAAGTAATGGGGCGTTTCGTACGAGAAAAGTCTTGTCATGCAGAACAACTTGTTCGGTTCTCTTACATGTGGCAACAAACTTCAAAAGCTGTGCGGTTGTCGATTTGAGCTGATTTGGTTGGATGTATCAGCGCACTTTAGTCTTATATCTGAGGATGCTACTGTGTAGAAGTTGTTGGTGGACGAACTAGATGAGATGATCAATTTTTCTTCACCTTTTTGTGATCGGTAAGCTTACGATTTACTCTGTACGTATAAAAGCACCTTTAAATAAAGCGTTTCAGTTTATAGCGTACAGTCTTTTAACCTGCAGAATATAAGCTTACCTAAAACCTAGATGTATTTGAAAACCAGTCTTACTGGGGTCCATGTATTTCTGAATGTAACACTATTAGGTTATTATTAGTGATTATACGTCTTTTATTCTTGTGATCTCTTATGAGCCGTAATTAATGCAGATGTTTGATGCTATTACATGTAACTCTTGGGGGTTAAGGGAGTGGTGAGTGGGTGGGATGCTGGCGGTTTTTATAGGTGGGCTCACCGGAAAGCCGGGCACGAGGGCCAAAACGAGTGGCGAGACTGTCGCGGTTCTCTTCTCATTTCACCCGCAGCTGCACCACTCGTTTTGGCCCGGCCGACCCGCCCACCACAACCGCCAGCTACGCAGGCTAGTGGGATGGGGAAATTGTTTTGTAGAAAAGAGAATTGGGCCAAGGCTGTGCGCTAGCAGTGCCCGGTCGCCTGATTAATAATTCCCTTCGGGCATCTGAGAAAAATTACTGGTAGCCCAGATGGACTGTAACTTTGAGGGGTGGGCTTCCTAGTTGACTCCTAAAATTTATCTTAGAGCACAGCCTTGATTGGGAGGTAACTCCCTGTAATATAGATTTGCCACTTGCATTACTTTTCACATTAGGGACCTTCAGATCGTAGTATGAGTATGAGATTGAGTGAGTACAAGTACGACTTTTTAAGACCTAGTACTAATGCTTCAGATTATCGCATGTCAAACCAATCTTGTTCCTAGAGCCTCCTTCTCTACTGGTCAGCAACAGGGAGGAGCAAGGGGTCTGGGAACATGACCGGTTTGAAATGCGAAAGTCAGTCATACTCGATCTTGTACTCGTACTCTGATCTGAAGGTCGCTATTACAATGGAAGGTTTGGAACAACACCATGAGGACACATTGTAACAAAGTCAGTCCAGTAATAGCAAAGTTTATCATATTAGGTTATTTAAGGGTGTTGAACCTTGAAGGGCCCTAGTCAGCCACACCTTTGTTTTTGCTTATATGCGAGAGTTTGGCTATTATATTTTATTCGGAGCATGTCGAAATGAACGAAATCACTGTGAAGCTACTAAAGATAATGAAACATACTTTCAGGAACACAACTTACAGTAAAGCAATAAGATTTCGCTTCACCATGCAATATCAATAATTTCGATGGCATCGAAAATGGCGGAGGCTGACTAGGGTCCTTTAAGCGACTTAAGGCGATTTTTGGCGACTTTGGGTCCCAGAGTAGGCCTGAAACGAAAAATCTTAAGTTGCCATTCGAATCCGTTTTGCGGAAATGCGACGGAAACGATATTACACGTTTCAGCCAACGGAAACTCTGCGGAAACGCGAAACATGACCAAATTACAGAAACGCCTTATTTCACCCTGTGGAAACACTCACTACATTTATTTACTGTAAGCGGGATGGCATCGGCTTCCATCACTTTCTAGCCCTTATACTTTGACGAATCAATACAGCCATTTTTTATCAGTTGTACAGCAATAATAGTATGAAAAATATGCCTAAACGTTAGTGAACAAGTTATGGTCTTTTTGTCGGCGTGATGGGTTACCACATCCACAGTATAACCTATTTAAAGATATCCATTGCGATTGATTTTTTGAAAAAAAAAAATAAAAAATAAAATAATAATAATAATAATAATAATAATAATAATAATAATAATAATAATAATAATAATAATAATAATAATAATAATAATAATAATAATAATAATAATCTATGAAAAATGTTCAGAGCCACCTTAAATTTCAATGCTTAACTTAGTTTCTTAAGTTTGCCGGAAAAGTTATTGCATAGTATTAAAAGCTTGCAGTTCACAAATTGTTTACGTTTTTCAACCGCGACGTGTGCGCGATACCTTTCAAGATTTTGTTTAAAACATTTGCATGGATGCTACAAAAGCGCAAGGATGACGAATGGGGAATGAGAAGATGAAAATGGAAAACGAGAGATCATGATCATAAATAGAGAGTACCGGCAGTTTTGCCCCGGCGTTTTTTCGAGGCCGGCGTTTATAAATGAAACCGATCCTCGGAAACCTAGGGAAATTTGTCAGTGCTGGACAATTTTCCCCTGGATTACCCGAAGTTACAGTATTATGGTACCGTACATACGGCACGCGTACCATGTTGCAATCAAGATTTGTATCACTAACAAACAGCACATAAACAATATATGAATGATGTAGGAGGAAGTAAATGATATGAATACAAAGTTTTAAGTTTATAAACGGTAATGTCGCAACGTCCTCCTCGTTTGTGTGAGCCAATGTGTGCAGGTGATGATATAAGTTTTAATTACATGCTAATACACACCGAGACCCCGAACAAACGCCGGGGCCCCAATTAAACGCACCCGGCGTTTATTTAAAAATCGGCAGTTTTGACCCGGCGTTTATACGAAGTTGAATCGAGAAAATACCTTATTGAGGCCAGTAGTGATCATTCACTATTTTGTAATATTTATAAAATAACTGTTAACATCCATGACGCTAGAGGTAACAAAGGTGAGCGAACACTGCTAATTCTCAAGTTGCTCAACTACTCTGATCAGAACCTGGAAGTGATTGTATCAACAGATAGGGAATACAGGTAAGTAGACGAAGGGAGTAAAGAGTTAACAAACAAGAAAAGTTAAGCCTTACTTATTTCTTCGGTTCAACGCAAGCATAAGCGCCTCGTGCTTGTTTGTGCTTGTCTCGTTCCGGTTTACACCTACGACATGTTGAGCAACGACGCAAGCATAAGCACCGGCACAAGAGAATGGAACGATTTCCATTCTCTTGTGCTTGTGCTTGCGCCGTACGTGTAAAAAGGACGACACAAACATAAGCACAAGCGCAAAGAAAGGAAACTGAAAAACAGTGACAAGTTGTCACCCTACATTCTAGTTACTCATGCGTTGCCATTTCCCGCCATGTTGGAATCAAATCTCGCGCCAAAAGACAGCCCGGCCGCGCGATTGAGCCAAATTTTTATGTTTCGGCGCTTGCGTATGTCACCTTATGCTTATGCTATTCGCGCGTGTTAGACTAAAGCTTTGGAGAACGTGTATACAATCTTGCACCTGTTCCCACAGCTAATTACATTTGGAGTATGGCAATTTTCCATGGGTTGAAATCATTCATGTCTTGTGTTCAAGCCAGCAAAGTCAAGATACTCGCCGCGCTTTGCATAATTTTTAAATAAAATTTAATTCAATTAAATACACAGACATGTACGACACAGTAGGTCATCACAATTCAAAGATCCTATGTGCTCAGTGAATAGCTATAGCTATAATTAATCGGCGGATAATACAAATTACTGCTAAATTACCTCGGTAGAGTGTTTCAAGATCATTGCAAACGTCAACACTTTGCTTGATATTATTTTAATATTAACATTAAGAGGTTTTGCGTCCCAGTAACAAGAACTGAACCATTAAGCTCTAGTGTCACAAAACCAAAACCTGGATAATCAATAATTAAGATCTCATCGAAAACTAATAGATGCAAATAGGACTATGGTTTTCATTTTAGTTGTTGAGAAACTGGCGTGGGAATCTTTTTGGCTTGTTTTTGTCTTGTTTGTTTCGTTTTAGAAAAAACGGTGCTTTTTAATATCCTTTTTATTTTTAAACGAACCTCCACTCTGTCAACAGATTGGCGTTAAATTGTTGGAAACAATGTCTAAATTCTAAATTGTATTTTAAAAAGTGGAAACAACATTCAAATGTGCTGTAAATTGGGTATGATAATCGCATATTTTTGCTTTTAAATTTCCCGCGCGCGTCCATTTTGGAATTTAAGCCGTCCTACAGTTGCCGCTAGTTCTGATGTTAAACAATTTGAACCACCGTATGACGTCATAAAATTCAAAATGGCGACGCCTGGGACATTTAAAAGAGAAAATAAGCGATAATCAAAAATACTGGTTTGTCCGAGAAGGATATACATTTTCCATGTTTTCCAACGAAATGCGAATTTAAGAATGTATTTTCAACAAGCTATCGTTAATTTATTTCAAGAGTGGAGGTCACAGAGCTCAGAGTGGCAAATTCCAAGCAAACGTGAGTTTCTTTGACAGTGAAATGAAAACCGCTCTAAGGCAAATGATTATAAAACAATAATTATCCTTTGTAACTTGATATATTCTTAAATTGCATCTTAAAACAACTAGGCTATACCGCAAACACAGATACGTTTGTGCTTGGCATTGCGTCATTTATGATCAATATCTAGGGCGATCTATTTGTTCACAACTGAATATAGAAAACAATTACAAAGAGCGCCACCTTTCTTGAGTGAACGTAGTTTTAATCCCTATCCTAGGTTATTTGTCTTGGCATTTTCCTCTTGAGATGGAAATCTCTCCAAGGCAGACGGTATCTCTCGAAAATAGACTGACGCCACTTAAATTGGTCATGCAGTATTGGTCAAAGTCATTAAGAAAAAAAGTTTAAATACAATCCGTATAAAATTTTTGAAGAAATTCATCAGCTTAGTTAATTATTCGACTTGTGTGATGTTAAAAGAATTTAAAACAGAAAAATGACCGGCCTTAACTGAGGAAATTTGTACTTTCCAAGTCGAGTCATCGAGGGCCATTTGTTTTGGGAGATTCGCCTTCCCTAACAGTTAATTCCACGGTATTCATGTCGGCGCGCTTCTCAGCAACATGGAGCGCCTTTAATTTGCTTGGAAAAACTAGCTGTTTGATGGACAATAAACTGGAACCTTTCCACCGGATTTTTTTTTTTTTGGGGGGGGGGGAGGGGGAGGGGATTTTAGAACGTTACCTACCAATACAGAGGTATTCTTGCGCAGTTTATGGCTATGCGGGAACATCAGAATTTAGCAAGGGCTATTGGAATCCAAAAAAGAAGATTGAGGGAACGACACATTTTCCATAGATAATTAAGCAACAATAATTCAAAAAAGTTGTAACCTACAAAGCAATGTACGGCGGTTTTTTTTTTTTCTTTTCATATTTAAGCTTTATTATCTCTGAAAAATGCATGGTTACTCCCAATTTTCTTTTTGGATACCAAGAGCACTTGCTTAGTTCTTCTTTCTCCGCATAGTTTTAAACCGCGCAAAAATATCCCTGTACTAGTAGGCACCACCCATTGGAAATCCGAGTTTCTCGAGATGCGCAGAACGTATGCGCAGTAACAAAAGTACGCATCGTCCTTAAAGGTATTCCTTTCACTGTATCATTTGCTTCATCATACAGGTACCATGTTGCTTGACGGAATGCGCAAATTGCGAGAAAAGAGGACCGTTCCGTTTGATTTCCAAAGGGAACAACCGATCTTTCCACGCATTGGGACACATTCGAGAACTGTACTGTTCAATTTTGGGGAGAATTCCCACCGGTTTTTCCATACAAATGGAAAACGCTCCTGAGGTTTTCTTAGGATGACCAGTCGGCGTTAAACCATTCGATACGCTAAGTATTGTTGGAAGCAAAAGCATTAACTTTGCTTGCTCTTTACGGGTTTGTTCCAAATATGTTTCTATGACAACTTATTCGCGAGACTCACGTTAAAGCCGCCGTTACACGTCGACACTTTTAGCCGATACTTATGTGCAACGGCGCCGCGAAACAAGATTCACGAAGTGGTGTTACACGATGAAACTCTTGTTTTTCACCACTGCGACCGTTGCGAGCCGTTGCAGAAGTAGAAAGCGGTTCTACGTTTCGTGAAACTTGTCTGGCAACGGAAGTTCGAAAAAGTTTCACGAAACCGACCATGTTACACGGTGCAACGCCTGCTGAAATTTGTTTCAACGCGTAAAGGCGGCTTAACTCAGAATCATTTAAAAATGACAAAATATTTCGATCACACATATCTTCAAATGTTTGTACACGATGCATGCCAAAGACACTGCGCATTCACTTTTTTATGTAATTACTTCAATTTGCCTTTTATATTAGTTTGTCCATACTGGAAGTGTACACCAGATAGCATTGATTTGTTGATTAATCCTCCAGGGACCGGAAAGCCTGCTGCATTTGTTCATTAAGTTCTGCAAAGTCGGCTTTTATCTTGGTTTCGCCATCTTTGTTAGGATCCTGTGAAACAAAAAATGAATGAGGGAGCGCTGCAAGTCTTTTTCGTGAGAAAGATGGATCTTTTTCTGCCAGTGGCACCGGCAAACTCGGAAAAAATCGGAGCTTTTCGAAAAAGAGTCGACTGGAACCGGTGGCCTTCCGATCACTTTGTTTCAGGCGCCCTTCCAATGAGCTATGAACACTCGGCGGAGCTAGGGCATACAGTCGAGCTTACAAATCAAAGTACTGTTTACGCCTTCCGTCCTACATTTTAAAGTAGACCATGTGTTCCTCTGGGACTATTGCTTGCCCCCTACCCCCTACCCCCTGGATGGGATGCTGGGCCAACACTAGGTCACCCCCAGGGTAAAGAGAAAAAAGTGGAACAAAGTTTCTTCTCTAAGTAAACAACACACCAACCCAGCCTCAAATCACCAACCATCCAGCACCGGTCTTTCGTTAGCCTGCGAGCAAGCTCTCTTGGGGTTGGGGGGCGGGAGGGGGGAAGAGGAAAGAGCTCTCTCCTCTTTCCCCCTTCCGCCCCCCATACCAGAAGAGCTTGCTCGCAAGATAGTCTTTCGTCCGACAGTCCGATCGATTATCCGACGCGCTAACAACTGCAGCCTAACCACGCCTCCATATTTGTTACAAGCGACATTGAACAAATTCTCCAACGCCATGAGGCTCGTTGTTAGGAAATCTCGTCCTGTCAAACACCCCAAAACGTCCTGTAAGGTAAAACTGAACTGACAACACAAGTACAGTGTTCGTCGTTATTCACTGACCTTAAACTTCATACTAGACAGCTGGTAGATAATTTGCCCCATATTCTCTTTAATAACTGCCCACGTGATCTTGTTATCTGACTGCGCGGTCGTTTCCACGGCGTGCCGCGCCATGTCATAGAAGGCGACAATATTGGACAGCATGCCCACGGTCTTGTAAAACGGACAGTACCGATCGTATGCTGAATAGCCGTTTTGTTGTAGGAAGTCATCTTTGATCAGTTTGGCTACCTCAAGAGTGATCTTATCCGCTTCGGCCAGTGAACCCTAATAGAAAGGAGACCAGAATACAATAAATTAAAGCGAAAAGAGAGAAAAGATTATCATGTTCTTATATGACAGCAACAAGGCAGTATTTTAAAGTGGTGTCGCTTGTTTCGCTGAACAAAGTGGTTTTAACTTTTGCCACTCAAATGAAAGCTAATGAGTAGCATGAGTCATGAAGGCCTTTGTTTTCTCGACTCGCAACTTGAAGCGCCCGACTCGAAAATCAGAGCTAACGACTCGAGACTCGATACTCGAAGTTTTCGAGTTTTGAGGATCGAGAATTGAGTCGCGTCATTCGAATTTCGAGTGACTCTCAACTTACATTTGACCGGTCCTGTACAGAACAGTGCAATCCTGTGGTGCTGCTTATTATGCTGTACAACGTGGTTCTTAATTTTGAGTCAGTGGATGAAATTCTAAAGAATGACCATTCGTATGAAAGCTACTGAGCAGTACTTTCCTGTGGTGCTTTTTATTATGCTGTACAACGTGGTTCTTAAGTTTGAGTCAGTGGATGAAATCCTAAAGAATGACCATTCGTATGAAAGCTACTGAGTAGTACCTTTCTGTGGTACTGTTTATTATGCTGTGCAAGGTGGTTCTTAATTTTGAGTCAGTGGATGAAATCCTAAAGTGTGACCATTCAAATGAAAGCTACTGATCAGTACTTTCCTGTGATACTGTTTATGATGCTGTACAAGGTGGTTCTAACTTTTGAGTCAATGGATGAAATCCTAAAGTGTAATAATTCAAAGAAAAGCTACTGAGCAGTTCTTTGCTGTAGTGCTGCTTATTTTTTCTGTACAAGGTGGTTGTAACTTTTGAGTCTGCGGATGAAATTCTTAAGTGTGAGTATTTTCAGTGCGTGATCGCGTGCTCTTGGAATGCTAACATCAGGCAAAAGTTTCACTTGCCTTTCCAACAAGTTGCACAATCTCGGATAAATCTTCCTCTTCTTGCAAGATTTCTTTGACCTAATGACATGAAAAAAATCAACAATATTGAACGCAGCAGTACATACTGGATACCTAAAATATCACTCTTTTCTATTTTCCATGACCTTTATGTCTCCGGAAAGAATTTTGATGACTGCCGAACAAATTCGCGCACTCTGGATATCGTTATCGGACAAAGGTAGAACATTACTTCCAAGAGTACACATTGGCTGTTCTGGCTAGGGGATGCCGCAATTTTATACTACGTGAACTAGTCAACGTCAATCTCTATTTAAAACAGAACAGCAATATACCTAAAAAATATCGTAATGGCTTTTTCGATAAAATACATTCTCTTCACAACTCGTGAGATATTTTCCTTTCAAGGAACAAAAGTAATCGGCTGTCTTGTAGTCAATCTTTGATTTGAAACAGCACGGTAATATACGTCGAAATAGCATAAAAGCTTTTATTAGATATAATACATTTGCTTAAACTCATGGGGCATTCGCTTTTTAAGAAACAAAACACGGAAGCCTTTAATACTACTAACAATATTTTACAAAAACAGAGTAAAGTATTCCTTGTTTACTCCAGTAACACAGGAATTTCATAAACCGGATGCTCGGTGCTGTGGTGACGATCGTCATTTTACAACATATACTCATGCACTTATTTAAGGTGGCCGAACACAGTTTTAAAGTATACAAGTGTTAGTAAGCGTTATTTGGAAACTACGTTCTTCTGGGTGCCCGAAATTGGTGTGTTGCAAGATCAACTAAAAAGAAATGAATTTTGATACTTGTTGTTGAGCTAGGTCTCGTTGCCATGGCAACGCAGCGAACTATTGACCGTCTACAAACAATAGTTTTCCTTAATTTTTAGAAAATGCATTCGTTAGATTTTTTCCATTTTTTGTCTCTAGAAAAACTCACAAAATACTGACATAATGACACTACTTTCATGTAACTTTAACAGAGGGATCTTCTGTTAATATCCGTTTTGCACTTTAATGTTTTGTAAAGATACCCTCTGTCAGATTTGGATTTTTGTTTGCAGGCGAGTTAGGCTCTTAGAGAACTACTATATTGCTAAATTTCACGAAATTCTAACGAGCGGTTCCTGAGAAAACAGTTTAATTCCATTAACACAACCAGTCACAATTTTTTGGTCAAATGCGCATTCACAGCAAAGATTTAAAGCGTGCAAAAAGGCTTAGCTCTTCGTGAAATCGCTTTCTTTGTTCGGTGATGAAAGAAAAAGGGTCACAAACGATACACTGGATTATTTTAAGCGCAAAACTTAACTTTGTGATCAATCTGATATAAAATTAAGGGATCACTTTATCGACGCCATATTTTGCTTACCACAACCCTAGCGCACGCTTACTATTATCATTAAAGAATGAAGCCATCAAGCGCGCGCAAACTGTGTTCGGCCACCTTAAAAGAATAAGAAATACACGCACTAACCTTTGTTCTGAGCGCCACAAATTCAGGATAATTTTTCTCATAAAAATCATCCAAAGCTCTCATGTATTTACTGTGACTTATCAGCCAGTTGATGGAGGGGAAGTGCTTTCTCTGTGCCAGCTTCTTGTCCAAACCCCAGAATACCTACAGCACAAATACGCGGCTTTCAGTGGCAAGCTAAATCAATTACTACTAATAAAAATAAATCACTTTATTAAGATCGTTTTTCAATTGAGTGTCGTAAAACCAAAACCAAAGGAATTACTCTGGCCAATCACAACAGACGTAAACAGCGCAGTGAACCAATCAGAACTCGAAGAAAATGCACGCAACCGGCGCAAAGCGCGGGAAAACGCGTGCGAGCAAGTCACGATTGGTTTTGGTTTCGCTTCTGATTGGTTGAGAAAATGGCGCGAGCTTTGCTAACCAATCACAGAGCGCAGTTAGGCAAACCCAAAGCAAACGCGACATTACTTTCGACACTCATCTGAAAACAACTCCAAGCTTCAATGTACAAATGTATTTAGCGCAGACCACTAATTCAGGGACACTTTCCACACGTCATCGAATTGGAATTTAGAACCGTTGGGTTTTTGAGGAAAACGGAAAATCGGAGAACCCGGAAAAAAACCTCTCGGAGCAAAGGTGGAACCGACATAAACTCAACCCGCTTATGACGTAGAGTCCGGGAATCGAACCCGAGCCACTCTGGTGGGAGGCGAGTGCTCTCACCACTGCGCCATCTCTGCTCCCTAATTCTCTAAAATAACCGGCTGCCTACGTGTTTGTAGATCATGAAACTATTCAGGTTCTTTATAGCTCTTTATTATTCTCTATGGGATGATCGCAATACATGGACCAGCATTACATGTGCTATTTCCTCAATCAAGCGGACGTCCTCTCACTATTAATTCTCCGTTCCTAAAATAAGCGCCTGTATACACTGTATATTCTACAAGTAACAATAGACCCTTATCACTCGGCAGCCATGTTGAGTTTCGGGGGAATGAAAAGCTTTGTTTTCGCACGGCAAGCCTCGGCCAGATGCGAATTCAGTGCGAGGCTTGCCGTGCAAAAACAAAGCTTTTTATTCTCCTGAGACTCAACATGGCCGCCGTGTGATAAGGGTCTGATGGATCGATTCAAGTTACCAGCAAAAATACTTTCACTTTTACAAACCTGAACAATACCCAGTGTAGCAGAGGTTACAGGATCCGAGAAGTCTCCACCAGGGGGAGATACTGCTCCGACAATTGACACACTACCCTCCCTCGGTGGGTTACCAAGACACTGAACACGACCCGCGCGCTCATAGAATGAAGCCAATCGGGCACCAAGGTATGCTGGGTAACCACTGTCTGTGAATAAAAGATGGCACACATGTTAAATCTAACGAACTTTTCTTTGTGCACGATGAATAACTAATTTATTTTGTGGGTTTATTTTCTCTGTTGTTGCAGCATAGTAAACTTAACAGGCCTTTTAACAGCAAATTACAATCTGCAATTAACAAGCCAGGTTCGCAAACTGTTACTTTAATCTCAGAATAGCGTCATGAATTAGTCGACAATATTCAATAAACAAGAAAATAAATGGATGTAAATATACGAAACATATATTTTGAACTGCGGATGAAAGATCAAATAGAAGGATCTGCAAGGATCTGTCTTCTATTTAGACATGAAAATATCGCTTAAATACTGCTATGGTCACAGTTATTTCCATAAGCTTAATGAGCAAAACCAATCGCTTTGCACGTGCGTTTTACACTTTAGTACATTTCTCTGCTGTCCTCTGAAAAACAACAACGTGAAATGACCAAATTTAACTGAAGTTTTGGGGAGACCGTGAACACAAGACGGTGAATTTTTCATTCTCTTTCATTACTTGAACGCCACTCCTACCTATTTGATTCCTGGGTAGTTCGTCGTTTGTCAGTAGAAGTTGAACAAGTTAAAATAATCGTGAAGTGGCACGAATGAAATAAAGCTATATTTTAAAGTGACGCTTTCATTGGCGTTGCGGTGGCGCATTCGTAAGGTCCCTTATAGGGAGCTTAAGCAACGACGACGGCAACGGCAACGAAAGCGTCACCTAAAAATGTATCTTTATTTCATTTGTGCTACTTCGCGATTATTTCAACTCGCTCAACTTTTACAAAAAAATGGCGAACTATCCAGGAACCAAAATTGGTAGGAGTGGCGTACAAGTTAAGAAAAAAAAAAGAAAGAAAAATTCACCGTCGTGCGTTCACGTTCTCCACAAAACCTTGAATGTGGCCATTTCACGTTGTTGTTTTGCAGAGGACGGCAAAGAAATGTACCAAAATGTAAAACGCACGTGTAGAGCGATTGTTTTTGCTCATTAAACCTATTGTTTCGCGGCGTTGTCGTTGCCGTCGCCGTCGTAGTTGCTTAAGCTCCCTATAAAAAATAACTACATGCAGGACGCCGGCTAATGAAACCAGTAAAAAAGAAAACAAATCAGAAAATAGCAACGCATGCTGGCCATACCTGCAGGCATTTCAGCCAATCGTCCAGAAATTTCACGAAGAGCCTCGGCCCAACGTGAGGTGGAGTCGGCCATCATACTGACGTGGTATCCCATATCACGGAAATATTCAGATAACGTAATACCTGGAAGACAAGAGAAGTTAATGAATGAAAAAGGTGATCAGCACTGCATAGGAAATATTGCATGGGAAGCAGCTTAGAGCATGTATGGTCAGTTGCCTCAACCGAACTCTTTGTTTGTCACACCAACAATAGTAAACAGCCACTCAGTTCTATTGGTAAACAGATTTTTACCCCGTGAGCAGATGTATCTTGGCGATTTTATCACATGAGTTTTCAAATTTTCCACATCGCCACAATCGGCGAAAAAAATCGCCAGGTGTGTCCGCATCAGTCAGTGGCGAAAATCGCTGGCGATCAAATTCGCCGCGATCAGCGTATAAAATCGCCAGGTGTGTCGCTGGCTTTAAGAGAACTTACACATTACGCGCGATTTTCGCCCCCGATTGATGCGGACACACTTCGCGATTTTTTTTCGCCGATCGCGGAAATGTGGCACTTCAACCTTGTTCCCCGGCTCTATCGTATCGCTGCTGTCCGCTATTTTGAAAAGTCAGGTGACAAAATAGTCCATCCCGATTGATTGACTTTACTGGCGATTCGTAGCGATGAGCGTAGAAAATCGAGGGAACGGGCACACTAGGCGAATGCCGGCGAATTTAATCGCCGACATCTGACATGCCAGATCGGCGATTTTAAACGCCGACCGCGGCGATCGGCGTATAAAAGGGAGCTTAAGCAACGACGACGGCGACGGCAACGACAACGCCGCAAAACGATAGGTTTAATGAGCAAAAACAATCGCTCTGCACGTGCGTTTTACATTTTGGCACATTTCTTTGCCGTCCTCTGCAAAACAACAACGTGAAATGACCACATTTAAGGTTTTGTGAGAACGTGAACGCACTACGGTGAATTTTTTTTCATTTTCTTTCTTAGCTTGTACGCCACTCCTACCAATTTGGTTCCTGGATAGTTCGCCATTTTTGTAAAAGTTAAGCGAGTTGAAATAATCGCGGAGTGGCACAAATGAAGTCAAGATATATTTTCAAGTGATGTTTTCGTTGCCGTTGCCGCCGTCGTTGCTAAGCTCCCTATTATCACCTAGTGTGTCACCAGCTTAAAATAAATACATGTAAGGGATTGCGTGTAGTCTACTGAAATACAAATATACCAGTGTAAATTGAAGCTTCTCTGGCGGCCACAGGCATGTTTGAGGTATTTGCTACCAGGGCAGTACGCTTCATGATTGACTCGGTTACTCCGCCAACGTCAACTGTCAGCTGCAATAACAACAACAAAATTAGCACACTTGAATATTGTTTCCACTTTTCACAATACAATTTAGAGTTTAGACATTATTGTCAACAATTTAACGCCAATCTGTTGACATAGTGAAAGTTCCTTTAAAAATAAAAAGGATAAAGAGCACTTTCTTTTCTAAAACGCAACGGACAATAGATAAACAAGGCAAGAAAATTCTAGCACCAGTTTCTCAACAACTAAAATGAAAACCATAATTCCTATTAATTTTTACACCTATAAGTTTTCGATGAGTTCTAAATTATTGATTATCTAGGTTTTGGTTTTGTAACACTAGATTAAAAAAAAAGGCTTCTTATATGGGGTACACACGAACGGTTTCTAAACATTACTTGTATTTATTGGTAAATCAGGAGAGCTTTCCATTTTGCCAAAATCAAAATTTCTAGTTCAACTGGATTGAATGCAATGGAACGCGCGTTTTTACTGGCAAATTTCCGGAACAAAGGAAATACGTTCAGAGGTACTCCACTATTCTGCATTCCAACCGGCTGGAACCAAAATATTACCGTATCATTTGCTTAAAATTGTCATCTCCATTCCGTTGGGTTCGAGTACCAACACATAAGTCTTTTGATGTAGTAATGAAGTTGAAATTTTGGAACTAAAAACGAATCTGAGCGCAAACAGAGAAAACTGTTCCATTTGACACAGGAAGTTTCCTGTCAAACCGGAAAATTTGGCTACATGGAAAGCGCATCCCCGGCGTGAGTTGATTTGAAAGCTTTTCAACAAATCAGAGGTAGCTTTACTTTGTAAATTCGTCTGCAAAACAGTTGTTTTAAGTTCTTTCTGTGTATTGTAATGTAGTCGCTAAAATCTGATTATAGTGAGTTCTTCCACGTAAAATCACTTAATATTTTCTTCCCGGCGCTCTAACTGCAATTTCATGTTAGGAAATCTTACAGTGCGGCCTGCCTTAAGCCTGGTTTACACGTACGACGCAAGCATAAGCATAAGCACAAGCATAAGCACAAGAAAGCTACGTGTAAACATGTGCGACGCAAGCATAACTTTGAGCGCCTTGTGCTTGCGCTTGTGCTTATGCTTGCGTCGTCCCAGTTTACACGTACGACGCAAGCAGGAGCACAAGAGAATGGAACGATTTCCATTCTCTTGTGCTTGTGCTTATGCTTGCGTCGTTGCGTCGTACGTGTAAACCGGGATGACGCAAGCATAAGCATAAGCGCAAGGAAAGGAAACTGAAAAACAGAGACAAGTTGTCAGCGTACAATCTAGTTACTCATGCGTTGCCATTTTCCGCCATGTTGGAATCAAATCGTGGCTGCTTCTGCGCTTGAGTGTGTCACGTTATGCTTATGCTTATCGCACGTGTAAACATCCTTGTGCTTGTGCTTATTCTTATGCCTGCGTCGTACGTGTAAACCAGGCTTTACCGTGCCCACCGAACAAACTTTTTTTTTTACAAGTTAGCCATAAAATACAAAACGACATGTCACATTGCGTCACTTGCCTGTTGGGCTTTGCAAGGAGGCGTGACTGTTAATCAAATTCGCGTGTCCTGATTGGCTAATTTGTAAAAAAAAAGTTTGTTGCCGTGGCCACGGTAAGGCGCGTCGCACTGTATTGAGTAAAAGGGTTTTTTGTCAAATATTTGACCAGTTTTGGCTGGAGTATAGCAAATCGCCGTGACAGCAAACAGTATCCCTTTAAATTCTACATAATTATTTACAAAACAAACAAAAGCCGTGTTTACCTCAGGGAAATCTCTTAATACTTCCGACATTTCATTTCCTCTCTCGCCGCATCCTACATAGATGATGACATCAGAGTTGGAAAACTTAGACAAAGACTGGGAGATGACAGTTTTACCACACCCAAAGGCTCCTGGGATAGCGGTGGTTCCTCCTTGAACACAACTAAATGTAAGATACAATATTGAAAGAAGGAAAATCAATTGCTGAATGCTTTATGGTCTGGATAAAAGCAGTGAGGAAATTAAGTTTAAGAAAAACACGACACTCCTGAGTTTTACAAGAGACATGTTTCGGCAGTTGCCTCTGCCATCTTCAGTGTGAAATGAACAACAAATTTCAGTGAAATATAAATGCTAAAGAAATTACAATAATAATAGCAATAATGCTTTATCTGATGTACAGCGTAAATCACGACCAGCAAAGGTGTTACTTACGGGAAAAGAGCATCTAATACCCTTTGTCCTGTTAACAGTGGATAGTTGGCGGCTAACTTTTCTGCTACAGGCCTCATTTGTCGCACAGGCCAAATCTACAATTAAAACAGAAATCCTGCTTAAATGGAAAATCTGTAGTATATTAACCGTAGTAGTAACCTTTAATTAAAAGTGTCAAGATTCATTTTAGTGCATACCAAGCGCTAATTGAGGACACTATACAAACTATTATAAAATTGAAAAAGGTGACATGTATATATACATAATCATCTCAAAATTCTAAAGGCTATAATCTACAAATTACCCGAAAAGATTTGCCAATTACAATAATTAAATTAAAATGATTCAAATATCGGGTCAAAATTATGTCACGCCAGGTGTTGCATAAATAGCAAGAGTCACAACTACTGTCATCCAGTAATGATATGTTTCTAAAGCTTATCACTTTCTTGAACTTCTTTAAGGTGGGTGTGTTTCTTTCTTAGCTAGTCAGCTTAGACTAGTGGGCCTAGATATCATGAGGACTGCCTGCGATATTTTTGCAGTGTTGAGTCTAGGGATGTCAAAGTCTGAGTTACCCAGTAATTCAGAATAAATGGGATTTTGTCCTCCATGTGAAATAATTACCTGCTGTGATAATTGAAGATAACAGGGCCTCTGCATAACAGGTGCCAAGTATCCAATGACACCCAAGTCAGTATTGATACAGCTGTTTTGACAAAGGTTGTCCAAAAAAAGCGTAAAAGCGTACGCGACAAAGCCGAAAGGTAGTTTGGAAATACCCAATAAATTTCAATTAAAGCTCCGAATCCATATTGCAGGCCACCTCAAGTCTTCGCTGTACGGTCGAGGCATTATGGATTCTGAGCTTTTATAGAAATTTATTGGGTATTTCACAGACTACCTTTCGGCATTGTTGCGTACGCTTTTACCCTTTTATTGGACAACCTTTGTCGAAACAGCTGTATACACAGATAAACTGAGTTGCGTGTATGGATGGCCAACATGGGTAAAACTTAACAGTTACAGTAGCATGAAGCAACTAAGAGTAATTGATAACTGTCCCAACAGGTAATGCTCATTCATCACAAGTTTATCTGCTGCAGTACGTTGCCAGTTATACACCTGGATGAAGGCAGACAATGGCTGCAATGTTCAGTGTACTATTACAGTCAATCCAGGTCACACGTGAGCAGTAATTCCAAGAATGAAATGAACATTCGAATTTCTCTTTGTAATGTCCGACGTGTGGATGAAATGTTGGACATCTCTCTGGAAGTCGTTCCGAAAAAGACGCATTAACTGAAAAAAAGATTCAAAATACTTGGGAAACAATTGCTATTCTTGAAATATTCAATTTTGCAATGTAAAGAAAAATTCATAGCTTTATACCGTCAATAAGCTAGGGAAATTTATACGGGAACCGTGAAATCTTGTTGGCAATTTTGAAAACTGACATGTAAATTTCAAAACTCCGTTCAAATTTCAAAGATATCGTTCACGCGTGACCTGGGTTGACTGTAATGGTTGGCACAGTTGAGATAAGTGCATAGTGCTATTCACAACAGGAAGGGCTCTTCACTAGTCTGCAAGGCTGGCACATGAAAAATGTAGGGCGCGTGAGGGTGGAAGACAAAAGAATTAATTTTTTCATGCACCTGCCACGCAGGTAATCTCTTCCCTATTTACGTAAACACACCTGTAACATGGTATGTTGGGTCTTCTCTCCATCAAACTCAGTTTCCAAGACAACATCCTGCAGAAATACAATAATTTCAACAACATTTTTAAACATTTAATTAAAATCAGTTACAGGGCATTTATTCACAAGAATTCTCCACAGAGATACATGTTGTTTCTATGTCAAACACTCTAGCAGTTACATTTTACACTAACATCAGTAATCAGTAAAAACGACTGCCTCTTCGTTAGCTCAGTTGGTAGAACATCAAACAGCTGAGCAGGAAGTCAGGTCACAGGTTTGAACCCCAGCTAGACCAACACTCAGGGTCTTAAAATAATTTAGGAGAACGTGCTGTCTTTGCTTTGACATGTGCAATTTCCTAGACCATCACATGGCTTGTCTGACAACTTAGAGATGGAGGTCGTGTCTCCAATTTGTGGACGTAAAAAAACCACGAAGATTGCTTTGACATACACGTCAATTGGTTAGACTGTCATGGAACTTTTTCGGGGATGTAAAACAACCGCTGAGGACGAAAAAAGCTTTGGCTGTGATAACTCTCAGTGCCACCATGTCGTTAGCTTGGCATAATTCTCTGAAAGGCTTCCAACTGAATGAGACCTCAACTCTGTATAACAGCCTGAAGTCAATGATATTAACCAAGAGCAGAGAAACCTGTATACACAGGTAGAACATAGATTGTACAATGTAACCAGCATCAGTTAAATCAATAAGTAGGACCAACCAGGGCACATTTTCCTTTGGTACCAATAACTCATAAGTTTTTGACATGTCTAATAAACCAAACATTCCATCTAAGTATGGTTGTACAGTATTTGTTGTTGTTGTTGTTGTTGGTATCAAACTATTGAAGCTTGAATAATGCCAGAAATCCTAATTTGCGTGTCTTTCTAGTATACAAAATTAATTCAACAATGGCATTAAGGATACTTACAGTAACATTGTAGTTTCCTGGGGGTGCAATATATGTGACCGTACCCCGGGCCTTGGGGTGAAGGGCCAGTCTGTGCTTCAGTAGCGTATTCTCATGTACAATACCATATATGTCCCCTCCCGTCACATGGTCTCCAATCTAATCAACATCATTCAGAGTAGCAATTATATTTTTTTTATTATTTATTTTCCAGCATTTTTAATCTTGCTGTTGTCTTGTGAGTAAAATAAACATGCGAAAGTCTAGATCACTTGTAACATCAAGGTTCTTAATTTCAACGATATCCAGGTGTTACAGGTTATGGCCCTTAACCCTTTAACTTCTAATATCAAAGAACAAATTCTCCTATCTTGTCCCGTTACTTTTCTTATAAAAGTACTGTGGAGAAGTTATTAAAATATCAAGAAAATTCACCTTGGGTGATCATATCCTTAATTCTCATGACTTTATGGGTTGAATAGGCATGGATATTACAAGGAGAAATTTGATGCTGATCACCGTTTCGGCTTAAAGGGTTAATGGCAGCTCTGTAAATGGACTAATGCATGAATAACTACACCATGTACCAGTATACAGTACATGTATAATAAGTGCTCAAATAATTGACCAATTGACTGACTGACTTTTTATCTGCCGCCTGTTGACTGATTGACTATAGTAATTGATTGACTGACCAACTGGCTGACTGACTGGCAGATGGACTCACCAACTGACTGCAGTAGAAATTATGAATTCCCAGCAAAAAAGAAACAAACAAAGGAACGACTGACTCATTGACTGACCGTTAGATTAATTGGTTTGTTAGTTACGGCTCTAGTTCATTCATGTACATTACCGGTCAGAAGTAACCTAACAGCGAACGCGTTACTGGTCAGGAATGCTTAGGGAATGTAAAGAGAAATACTTAGGGAATGCTAAGAGAATGCAAGAAATTAAGCGTTCCATTTTACAGCTGTAAGATCTCTGTTAGGTTACTTCTGTCCGGTACTGTTAGTAGTATAATCACTGGATGAAGGGATGATCTTGTATTTGGAACCTACAGATTGTTACAAAAATAAATAATTATTGATATATAATATAACATTACTGACAGCTTGTAATTTATTATAACCTTGAATCCTTCTGGCTGATAATCCCATGATGCACTCCGACTGAGGGCCTCAGTGTTGACGCCACGGGGAATGTAGATGCTCTGTGTCAATTCATTGATATCCTGGAAGGAGAAAAATATATTTAATGAATGGATGGATTGATGGATGATCTCTCACCCAACTTCTAGCCTCCCACGCAATCGTGTTTAGAGGAGTCGTATTACTGTCCTAACCACAAACTTGAATGCCTGGTTGCCAGATATCGGCATTCCTTTTCTATTGTTCTCCTCAAGTAGCACTCTAGCCAATCGTTATTTACCTGGCCCCAGTTGTTCAAAGGGTGGATAATTTTATTCACTGGATAGTTTGCTATCTGGCAGATAAAATGTGTGCACGATTTTCACGATAGTCCTATAGTTTGTGAATAGAGTAGAAGCATATGTCAAATTTAAGAATGGGATTGTGTGGACAACTTGCCGTTAGTTGGAGTACATTTGCTCCACTGGATAGCGACTTATCCAGTGGATAAAGTTATCCGTTGTTTGAACAACTGGGGCCTGTTGTCTACCTGCGACCAATCAAATCATTGGTTAGAGTACACTTCTGAACTTCCCACCAAAAATTAGTTCCAATCAATCAATGCTTTGTATTAAAATGGAACACACACCAAATATACAGATGAAACTCCAAAGATTTAAATGCCATTCACTTGATGTTTTCTCTGAGACACTTTACCTCAGTTATCTGGTTTGGTTTTCCCATGCTAACACATCTTCCAGTTATGATTAAATTTTTGTTTTGCTGTTTTGCATAACTCTGGAATTACACTCAAATCTCTCAGGTTTGAAAAAAAGCTTTTCTGTCTAAGCCCAACGTTTGGGGTATTAAGCCAAAACAAATAATGTAAACAGTTCAATTCCCAATAAATATTGTGACACGCTTTTGCAAGAAGGCAGCTTAACATAAAAAATGTGCAAAGGTTAGTTATCTAGACTTTAGGAGTAGTGAGGGAATACCATCCTCTGGCAAGTAGGTGTTTGTAGGGAAGAGAATAAATAAATACACTGTATGACTCTACTATAAAAAATGACTGCATATGGAAGGCTATCCATCCACCAGCTGAGCACCAGGGCACTATATTCATGATGCAGGGAGAAAGAGTTTCATAAGATAAAGCATGACATTATTTTATCTAATTCCTTCACACAGTCTAACCTTCAGTGGTCTTTGGATTCCATCAAAGATACTCCCCAAAATTCCTGTTTAGAGATAAAAATCAACAGTTCAAACTGTACTGCATATTATTTTACCTTTTTTACTTGCATGTTGATCATTGCTACATCTATCAGAAACTGTTTCTCAACAGGGCTTTAGAATATTACGTGTACACTGTACATTAAATTAACATGACAAAAAATGGTGATCTACAAAAAAAGTACATGTTCATGTATAATTTATTGTCTAGGCTACAATTGACTTGAAAATGTTGGAAAACTGTTTGTTCAAAGCATCTCCTTTCCTCTCCCTCTCCCTCCCAAGCAATGTTGTTTAAAAGTAAAATGGAAGCAATAACGATGTGCGTACCCATTTGTTCAACAAACATTAATGAACTGGTTCGAAAATTTTTTAACCCCCAAAAAATAATATTGAACCACAACATATATATTATTTATAAGTTATTATACACATGTATCAGCATTTTCATCAGCATCATACTACAGTGTAACAAGGGGAACAGCATCAGTTAAAAATAATCTTATAATTACATACTAACATTTTTATTACTTAAATATTTTTTGATGATCTGTAAATCGCTAGGTACATGCATTGTATGTATACTGTACACTGCATTCAAATCATCAAATTAAAATATAAGAACTATATAGCAATTAAGTACATGTACATTGGGAAATTATAATCATTATCTATACTCATTTGTGCATGCAAATCAAATATTATTGCAACCTTGGGAGACCAAGTTTAGTGTGAGTGAAGCCTGCATAGAGACATCCCTATCTCCTTTGCTTCACAAAGGAAAGCATTAATTTTGCATGGAGAACTCTTCTTCAAAATGTCATAATGTTGTTCATTGTGCCGAGCTTCTACAACCAGACAACTCATTTCCACTTGAAGAAAAGCTGCATTCAGACTAGTGCAAGCATGAATGAAGATTTGCCAATTGAAAGTATAGTACAGGTACTGTGGCAAGTCATTTTGAAGGCATAATAATGATGTCTACACATCTGGATCAACTTCTCCTACCAGTATATACTGTATAATTATTACTAATCATAAGACAAATGTAAGTCATAGAAAATGCTTGTCTGAAAACCAATGATGATCAAGAAGTCTGAGACCAAATAAAGGATGTACAATGCACAAGTATGAAGTAAAGAAGAGCTTGTTGAAATCTGGTATCATTAGTAGCAAACAATACAATGCAGTTGTACACTGTATGTGCTTTGTAGAGATATGATAATTAAAAAGGTCTACATGTACAAAATTAATGTATATATTTGCCAGTCTAAAAGGATGTGCTGAAAATAATATAAAGCTATCTTATATAAAGCATGACTGTACATGCATATACAGTATGAAGAAGTACATGTAGCAATTTGTGTCTAAGAGCCACAGGTAATCCAACCTTACCTGGACCAAGTTCAACAGAGAGGGGCTTTCCAGTTCTTAGCACAGGATCACCAACAGTCACACCAGCTGAAAACATCAGTTGTCAAGGAATATACTGTGCTTACAATGTACTAGTTTACTCTACCATGAGAGGCAGTGTAGGAAAGTCCTTCAATAAGTAAAACCCTCAGCTGTGGCCAATGCTTGCACCAATTTGATATGCATGTACTGCAGTGTAGCTACATGTAGGCTGCAGTGTAGTCTGTTCTTTTCATTTTATAAAAACAAAAAATACAACAAAATTCGAGGGTGCGTCTTATCCATGTTACTAGAACCACAAACAATTAAACAATTTCAAAACCGAAAGTGAACTATACATGTATGAAATTCATACATTTGAACTGCAAGTGGAAGAATGAATTTAAGTGAATGATCATCACAGTTGTATGCAGCTCATGTAGTTCTTGCTTGAACCATATTCAAACCCATGACTGTATTTAAGTGGCATAGTACATAATTATTGCAATGTTCACTTGTATAATATTCAGCTAAAACTATTGATCCTACGTACGGTCGAACCTGTATATAACGGCCAGCCTCGGGACTTGAGTAACTGGCCGCTTAATACAGGATCATTAAAAATACTCGCTGGGCGTGGTCTAATGTCAATTTTAATGCCGTATCATACAAAAAAAACTTCATGCAAGGAAACAATAGGACAATCAGCACTCTTTCAAGTGATCAATACTTTAAACAAAGTTCAGTGTCAACTTGTAACTTAACGGTATAATATACGTGGCATTGTGTAAAAGTACTATACAATAAATTGTCCTCTACTCTTCTACGGTGTACAGTGCTCTATTTCTATGACTTACAGTTCACAACAAAATATCCCATTCGGTCATTTCATAGTTGTTACGCTCAATGTTCAATGTCACATGGCTGAAGAACAAGTTAATTAAAGAGGAATTTCTTGCTAAAGAGTGAAGCATATTCAAAACAAACTTTTTTTTAGCGTTCGTGATATGGTACTGTACTTCAGCACATTGCGGACATCTGAAAAGCGTTAACTACATTAAACGGCCGAGTATCAGCTTACAGTAGCTTTCCACATGTTATTTCTTTATAATGATGCTGGATCGCATTTTAAACACAATAAAATATCGCATGAATAACATATGGCTTAGTTGCCATTCAACGGTGGCCGCCTAATACAGGTAAAAATAACAAAGAAAGACAAAAATAGGACTGCCACAGGGTGGCCGCGGCCGCTTAATGGAGGTGGCCCCCTAATACAGGTAGCCTGCGAATGCAGACGTATTTCCGGCTGTCGAGATTCTCAACATTTTTCGGCGGAGAGAATCTTGACAGCCGGAAATACGTCTGCGTTCGCAGGCTATAATACAGGTAACAAATACAGCGTTTGTATGAGCAAACAATAGGGACTTTAAAAACTGGCCGCTTAATAGGGGTTGGCCGCTTAATACAGGGCCGTTATATACAGGTTTGACTGTACACTGTAGGTACAACCCACATGTACTTTTCCCATTATAGAGTACCACAGAATACCACCTGCATCTGCGAAATAATTTAACTGCAAATCATTTATTTAAAGACTAAATAGATATGTTTTGGATACAGGTTTCTTCATAAACTTGAATTGTTGCCATGTCGCCTTCCAGACGAATGATCTCTCCAACTAGTTCACTATGGCCAACACGAACCTGATAAATACAATAAAATAAGTGTCCATTATTACAAACTTGAACAAGCCACGCACTCATCTTTAAGAGTGAATGGATTTGGAGTAGGATGGATGGACTAAACTAAGATAATTTCAAAGTCTAAGTGCCTTTTACAGTTGTAAAATTAAATTAATAAGATGCTGAAACCAATGAAGGAGGTAGCTTAGTAAGCAAGCCCAGTCTGTTGGGTTGATAAGTTGGCTTCACCAGTTAAAGCCAACTTATGGTTCTGGAAGCAGAAGGCATTATTGACAAATTGCCCACCATCACCAACCTTCCCCAACCCCTGCCCCCAATGGAAGGTTGCCTGAAATTCAGAGGGAAAGGGAGATCTCAAAAGTTGAAGTTTATAAAGGAAATTACATGTAAAAAAGGAAATTGGAATTTTCAGAGGGTTGAGGGAGGATCCAAACGAAGTTAAAAAAACAACAACAATCAAATTCTTCACTATTAATAATAATCAGTTTGGCTATTGATAACTTCGTAAATTTGGAAGTTGATAGAACTGATAAGACAAAAAGCCTGACTAAGTGGCAAAGATCTCATTCTAGTGCTATCTGATGTACTTGTTCATGAAATATTGTTTTTACCTCTTGAAAACAAAATTCATACATTCATGCTGCCGTGTAATATCCTCTCCCTCTCTCTATATATAATATAGTTTTTTATAGTAAGGTGTGGCCAGAACAATGTACATGTTGGATTGAAGCATTCCCATCTCTGTTGATTTGTTTCAGATTTAAGTTCAGTAGATTTGCATTTGGGCTTTTGGAATGTGTCTGCTATAATGATATTCCTTTATCCTCACATTTGTTACAAACATTAATTTTAGCTAAACAAAACCTTTGAAGGACTGAAGACAAGATTTTTGTAAAACAAATCATCCCTCACATTGTGCGTGAATCAAAACCTTGGCACTGAATGAAGGAATCACATCAGCTCTTACGATGTGAACATACATCTACGACGGAATCATCCACTGTTGGCACAAGCCGTTTTAAAAATGGCACAGATAAACACATCACGAGACAAGTGTTTTTCTTCTCGCAAGAAGTTTACATTGTACGTTCAGTAATATGCCAAAATTTCCACCTCAGTGATTCTCGCGAGACGAGATGCTCGTATCGAGAGACAAGAGTCAGGTCTGTCTCTCAATACAAGAATCTCATATCAAGAGATGCGACTCTTGTCTCGCGAGAAACGAGACGAGACTGGTAACTTACTTTTGATGTGGTTAAATGTAATTTAGGCAAGGTTAATCTCGAGCTAATGCTGCCAGCGGTCTCGCCCAGTTTGCACATGATCCGTGGGGGTGCCCCTTTTGAGTTCGCAGGGGCAAACTACGTACAGCCTTGCTTGCTAGCGATGGTTGCAATCACTGCTTCTGTGAGCGAATCTTTGCGGATTCATTAGCATTTTTCCGTCATGCCTCGTTCTACGCAAAATAGTGAAGCGACGCCACTCGCCGAGGTTGAAGCCCATGCGAATCATCCGTCTTCCTGTGATGTTGCCGGTGCGTCTTTGGGCAATGCTTCGCCTATATCCCTACATTTATAGTAACTTTGGCCAGGCTGATGAGCATTGTTCATTATAGCAGAAACTTCGTTATACAGGGGCTCTTTACATTGGGGTAACAATGTATTATGTGATGCATTCATTCTAAATTCAGTGCACTACGGAACTGATGCATAAATTAATGAGAACAAGGGGTGGAGGGTGGGGATAAAATTATTCAGGCAAATAATAGGTTGGGGCCATGGATTCGCATTCTTTTACCGATTGGGGTGATTCCATAGCAATAAAATTTCCCAACATCAAGCCACAGTTATGGTGATAAAGAGGGACGAATTAAAAGTGTATAGAGTACAAATCAAACGCCAATTATCGGTCTACCACATCTCCCTCGAATTTCAAGCCTTGTGAGTTGATCATTAACGTACGCTTACCAGTTCGTACATAGCAGCCCCACTCATATTTTCTGCCGTCACAACTATAGAATAGAAAACAAATAAGATTGATTTATATATAGCAAAATATAGGAAAGAAACTACTGATGAATTGCGATGCATTTTAAATGAGCTTGGGAATTTGATAACCTACCGGGACCAGAGACAGCGAACACATAGCCAAATTGGCTCTCTTTCTCTTGATCTTTGATTTTCGGCAACTTATTTGCGAGATCCATCCCTCCGGCCTACGTAAAATAACAGCGAATTTTTCAATGATTTCCTATTATTTTTTCTAAATATAACATTTAAAATGAGACACAAGTTCGCAAAGGTTCACCCACCATCTTGAAAATGATATAATAAACGTCACGTGGGTGTCGCGCGATCGAAGACTAGTAGCTGGTGCCCAGACCTTTTCAGTTTCACACGAAAAACAAAAAAACATGGCGGAACTTCTACGTTGTATGTATACAATCGCTTTTGTGGTTATTTTTGCTTTTCGTGACAGATGTACAGCACAATCGAACACCAAAGCTACTTCAACTATTCAAATTACAGCCTCGAGCTCTCAGTCTGTGAAAGTTTCGTCATCTTTAGCACCCACAAAAGCAACACCAACCAGCAGTTCACCAGTGAATACTGTCGACTCGTCAGATTTTCAATGCCCTGACGGAGTGAAATGCAGCGATCTCGGCGCCTCTTGTATTAAGTGTAATTTCAGTACATCGTGCACTTACGGGGAAGATGTTGAAGTAAAATGCAGTCCAATTAGTACCTCTGTCAATTGCTTGGTAAGAATATTTACAATGTCAGTTTTGAACGAATCATTATGAATCGAATCATTAATTACGAATCATTTAACACATCATTATGAATTCGAAGTCTAGTAGACATTCTTCTGTGTTCCTTTGGATTGAATGTTTGATTTCAACTGAACCTTGTGCTCCTTTTTATTCCAATATAGGGACCTCACAATTTTAGTAGAACTATGAATTGTAGATACTGCTATCAAACGGATCCAAAGGATTACACTTGCAAGGAACAATCTGGCTGCGAGGTAAGGAACAACTTTCAGTAAACATACATTGTGTATACAGTAATTTAATAAGCTTAATAACATAATAATAACAACTTTATTTGAGTCTCAAATCTTAATAGCCGAGCAGTCAAGTGCCCTACTAATTTGGGAGACTAAAAAAATGAGGATACCTATCTTTCGAGTTAAGAACCGAGTTAGGAACCAAGTTGGGAACCGAGTTAGGAACCCATGTATCGATTAGATATATATGTACCGATTGGCTTTTTCTTTCATCTGGGGAGAGAAAAACTTCTTGCGTACCTGTAATAGTTGCCAGGTCGGAATGCATCAGTAGAAAGTGTCCATAATCCCACTGTATGAATATTATATCTACACCAGAACGTAAACACCGTACATTTTTAGACTGTGATTTTAGCTCTCCTGTAGCTCACTAAACCTTCTATTTTATGTAGTAAATTTCTTAAGTCGCCGTCTTTCACCTCAGCTGGCCACACTTCCACGCGATCATGTTTGATTTTACCAGGTTCATTCCTGAAAGTCACCATAGTGGTTCAGAAACACAGCAATTTTCAGGTAGATCGAAACCCATTAACACCGTACGTTTTGGAGATAAAAACGGATTCATGTATTTCATCGCCGACAGGACAGTATGGCCGAAGGCTGAAAACAGCATAACCAACTTTCCAGGAACGCCTCGGGCCCGTATCTCGCCTTCATATTTGTTCACTGCGATTTTCAATCTATCGAAGTCAAGCTTTTAAAGGCACACCACAGGATCTCTCTCAAGGGTTTGTAGCTGTTGCGTTTTCTTGACTTGGGGTCCAAAACACGATAAAATACAATAAATTATTCACGGCTAAAATTAAAGACCTTCGCTCAACAATATCTCGGACAAAAATCATCCAAATTGTGTTCGAATTGTTCGTATTGGCAATACTTCTTTTGATCAGCGGCTCTATTAAAAGTGGCGATAAACAACTATGTATTTGACCACTCGAGTTTTCCTGACATCATGAGCCTGTGAAAACCTGAGGTTGAGACCATTGCATGACTTAAAATTAATTTCGATTTCTGAGATTTGCCACGATCCAGATTTCAAGTACATATTAATAGCCTAAAATCGCTTAATGACTTGCTTGTTTCCTTTGAATTCAGCAAACCTTTCTTTCCGCGACAGTGCATGTGGGGCACGCGAAACCTAATGGGGGTTCGAAAAGGACTAAAGGAGAGGAGAGAGGAGCGGGAGTGGATAAAAACGCCAACAGAGGCTACACAATTAGGCTGCGTAGCGGTCTTTTTCTTTTCGGGGCTCGCAATATCTTTTCCGCTCTTTCTCGTGCCCCTCTCGTTCACATTTGAACTTTAGTCTTAGAAAAACATGGTTTAAGATTGGTTGTAAAGTGCTTCATTGATTCATTGTTAAATCGATTAAAACAAAGTTATTACAAGGAAGTTGTTGAGCAATGAGTGGTCATCCCGACTATAACCTGACTGACTTCAAAATTCTTGGTTCAACTTCAAATAGGGCATTCTATTTCTAACCAGGCGAAGCCCATAGTTTAGAGGTAAAGTGCTGATCGGAACTGATGCTAGGCTAATACAAACACGATTTACCTTGAAAAACAACAACAACAACAACAAACAGCCAAAAACTTGTCTCAAATCAATAACCAAATAGTCTCAAGTTTGTTTAACTCGCTTGCCAACTCCTAACTCGGTTCCCAACTTGGTTCCTAACTCGGTTGTTAGTTTATCTCTAAAAAAAATATAAGGTAAAATCTATTCAATTAAGATTGCAGTAAGTCAAGTTAAGGAAACCTAATAATCAATTATCATTAATTAACACTAAAAATTATTTATTTGACAATTAACTAGATAGATGAGTGGCAAGAACAACGCATGCATTCGTTGTCCAACAGAGAGCTCAGGCATCAAACTTTCTTATAGGGATTTTTAAGTTGTTCAAACTTTTGGCCTATCTTATATTTTTAGGCAGTTTTCCCCATAATTTTGGTGTGCATGCATAATTTACATGAACAAATTTACATGCTTTGTGCATAAGAGCTTACGTCTAGATCTTACAGTAGAAAATTTTTGAGAATTATATTAATTATTGTTTTCCTTACAGTCACATACATTGTACATTATTTAGTATTGCATACTACTCTCTTTTAAAACAAATTTTTCCGTGATCCAGAATGTTTGTTTTATGTTTTCTAGCAAAACAAAATGAAAGACAAACCAAGTTTTTGCATTTTTATGCTTGATATTCAAGAAAATTGAAAATATTTCTAATTTTTCACAGAATTCCAATATCACCAATCAATTCGGAAAAAACTTTTTCAGACCAGCACAATTTCTTTCTTTCAGTCATGGTTGTCAGAAGTTTATAGAAATGTAAATGGGTATTGTGCATCAATCAGCGGCTCCCCTTGGGACCCATCCCCGGGGACCCTGGGAGATTTATCTAAACGCCCTTTCAAACCTTATCAAATCCCCTCAGGTATAGGGCAGAGGAATTCTGACAAATCACCTGCCCACAGGATGCAACAATAAGGACCAGTGTTCTTGTTAATGCACCAGACCAGCTATTTGCTGTGCTTAGACCCTCATTTAAAGTTTCAAGGCAGTTGCCGTTCCACTTGACCAAAATTAATAACTAGTTGTATTGTATATTTTTTTAACTTTCTTTTAAGGTTTTGAGGGCCGTTATGTAAAATACAGTCAACTCTCTCGTAAGCGACCACCCTTGGTGCACGACAAAGTGGTCGCTTACGGGAGGTGGTCGCTTACAAGAAAGATCAACAAAATAAGCCTAATGCTAGACTGATGAATTAAAAATATTACCCTAGCAGCTAAAGTTAGGCAAATAGAAACTAATTTATTTGATTTTTCACATCTATTCATTCTTCTGACGAATCTTTGTGTAACATTTTAGAAGAGATCACTGAAACAATTCCCATTTACCTACAAATCTAATTATAGTAATCTTCTCTGTCTATAAACTGTCAGTTGTCCGGGGTAGCGTCATTAAAAATTGAACTTTTGTTACTTCTGAGTAATTTTTTACTCAGATCATATGCGAATATGTTGGGTGGTCGCTTACCAGAAACAGAAAACAAAAGAATATGTCAAATTTTTGGCATAAAAAGTAGTCGCGGTCCCTTAGAAATTTGAGTGGTGGTCGCTTACGAGAGAGCTCCTGAAACAGTATTTAACTGAGAAACAAAACAGTTGTTTACGAAGTGGTCGCTTACAGGAGGTGGTCGCTTACGAGAAGTGGTCGCTTTAAGAGAGTTGACTGTACTGGGTTATCGGTAATAATGTATTTTACCCTCGGTAAATAAAGTTTTTTACTTTCTTTTCTTTTTCTTTCTAAAAATGGAGAAAAGACATACAAATTATGCAAAAACTATGGTTTTTGAGTGCTGTGAGTTCCTGGGATGCACATGAAATTTGGTGAATTGGGTACTACCCAGGATTGGACTCCTCAAAATAGAAAAGGGCCCTCAATTTTAGGTGGCTGGAGTTCCCATGGACCCCTAAGTTTTAAAATTACAGTAGTAGGAACTCTACAGGACTGTTATCAAATGGTATAATTAACTACAGATCCTTGTACTTGAAGCAAATAAAGGAATGGAGCTTCTTTGTCTTCTCTTTGGAGATCTTGACACAGGGGCCATGGTGCCACAAAAAGCACAGTGGTCCCTGCTGACCAGCGAATCCCCAGGGTCTGCCCCCTGGTATGCAATCTCTATACAATAGTGATATTTTCCCCCACACCCTTTGGCGAAAAATATCTGGCAATCTCGACAAATGCCCCCAGGTTTCCGTGGGTCCCGAGGGGTGGCCCCTAGGTGGAAGCCATTGATTGATGCATTGGTCACCAAAGATTTGCATTGAAAGAAAATTGAAAGCTGTGAAACTTTAATTGCTGACTCACCCACTTTATTATTAATGGACATAGGTGGTGACTAGTCCAAGACAGAGATACCAAACTAACTGCACTGTAAAGGATAATATTCTTTGCTTAGGTGAGTACTATGCAACTTGTTTGTTTTTTAATGTAGTAGAATTCCATCAACACAGCTACATGTCCAATGATTCATGAAAGTTTTTTCAATACACTGTATGAGAGTGTTGACGACATTCATTACTATCACTATTGTCCCACCCTCAGATTACATGCAGTCATTAGAGCTAATTGTTCTGCGTATCTCGAGATACTCGGGTTTCCTATGGGTGGTGCCTACTAATACAGGGATATTTTGCACGGTTTACAACTATTTGAGAAAGCAGAACTTACATGTAGCAAGAGCTCTTGCTTGATATCCAAAAAGAAACTTTGGGGTGACCATGCATTTTTCAGAGATAACTAATTAGCTTCAATATGGAAAATAAAATGCCATACATTGCTTTGTATTTCATGTACTGTTTTTTAGAGTTATTATTAGTGCTTCATTATCTCTAAAAAAGGCTTGGTTACCCCCAGTTTTCTTTTTGGATTTCAACAGTCCAGTATGCTAAGATCTGCTTTCCCCGCATAGTCATAAACAAAACAAAAATACTTCTTTATTAATAGGCACCGTTCTAAAGAAGTAAAGTAGTGCAACCTATGACAGCATACAGCGGGCATAAAAACGGAAAAAAGGGTTTTCAGGTTTCTCATAATTACAAGCTGCTGATAGTTGGCTAAAAAACAGCTTCTTCAGAGTTTCAGAGCCACGTAGTTTTGTAAAAGGCTTGTTTTAAGTGTTTAATAATTAAACCTGTATATGAAGCACTCATTTGCTAAGGCCCTGTGTTGATTCAGATGCCAAACTTTTCATGTGCCAAATGTAATTTATAAAAAATAACAAAATAAACAAAATTATAACAAGTATGCATGGCCCATCATGCTAGGACTTTTTGCCAATCAGCAGTGCTATTATCATATTGTTCAGAAATTCATTAGAATAATTCATGCATTAGGCTTATAAAAAATTTGACATCTGAATCAAAGTTGTTTCAAAGCCATTCCACAGCCGAAATTCCTAGCTAAGTACCCTGCGAGCAGAGGCCCTTCGATCTTCCTAGATACTCGCAGGGTACTAGCTGAGCCATTACCAAGTTCAAATAATCAATCATTCACATTTTGATTCAGATGACAAACATTTCATGTAAACTATGTAATTTAAGGTAATTTAGATTCAGCTCTAGATTGTTTCCAATCCCCATTTTCTCATGTGATTGTCAAGATGAAAGTTGTTTCAAATCTGGAACTCTCTCCCAATGTGAATTACCTCTTCATCTAGTTTTTTCACCTTTAAGGAAAAAATGTACCCATAAGTTGCAGTTTTTATATCTACATGTATCTGTAAAATCATGAATTGACCAAGCCGCACTTATGCAGCACCATATTTTCTATTTATTAATGACGGCCGAGGTGGCATCTCTTATAAGCCTGATGGTTTCTTGAGGTCTCCTTGCCATTTCCTTGACTTGTAAATTGAATGATTTCTTTTTTTTCTTTTTTTTTTTTTTATTAAGGGAAATAAATGATGATGATGAAGATCGTACATGTAGAGCTGTATGTTTTAATGAAACTGCACCATCTTCATTTGGAAAGGCTAGCGCATAACTTGGAGGGAGCGCCAAAAGAACCAAGGAGGGGGGGGGGGGTGGGGTGGCTGTATAGCTTGGTGGGAAGAGGAGTGAGTAGTTTTGGTGCTCTCCCCAGGTTGCATTCGCCATTGAAAACCAAGATGGCCATATTTCTATTGAAGCATAATTATGATCCCAACAATCGCACAGGAATGTACATGTAGGACTGTAAACAGTTTAGTTCAGCTCAGGGAAAGTTTGGCATCTAAACAGGGCCTATTAGCCACCTACATTCATGACTGGTACATGTACGTATATCTAGATTTGGTAGCCATTATCTACTCTGAAACTTTACACGAACCCAGGGTTTGGTTCAAATCTAGTGATAGAGTCTTGCATTGTTTTTGCATTTTAGTAATGATACATATTTAAGTCTCAGTTTTAGTTGGAAGATACACTGTACATGTACATGTAGCATGGTGTCACCGAATGCATTCTGATCAAACACTGACAAGCAAAATTATTTGATGGATTATTATTGATATATACAAGTAGACTGAAACATGTACCAAATTAATGGCTTTGAAACAAAAATCAGGAATAGGTGACCAACAAACTAGATTTTGTTAAATAGGGTCAGTGCTGCTTCAGAAACTTTTAAAAAGTTATAATGAAGGAAATTAACATTGATAACTGAGATCTAACTAACACTAGAAACTCTTTTAGCGTTCTTTTTTAAACACAAAAGCACCTATTACAGCCATGATGGTTTAAGTTATTGTGTTCATTTTACCAACTAAAGGTAACCGTACATTTCCAAAGTTGCTGTTATGTAATTGGACATCAGGATATCGATGGTCAACTGCAGTTTTACTAAGGTATGTACATTGCCATGTGAATAACCATCTTTATCATTCACGACTTGCTCCTGTCTGGCCTTGTAGCTCGGTCAGTAGAGCACAGTAGTTGATTGAATCCAAAAGTCCTGGGTCTGATTCCCAGCCACTGAGGTGTAAAATTTTTTTTTCTTTCTTTCTTTTTTTTTTTTTTTCTTTGCCTCGTGAGGTTTCCTGTTTCCTTCCTGGGGTTAATGGGGACGTGTCATGGGGTTTTTGACTACTTTTGTTAAAAATGGTGAAGTAAAGACCTTCACATAGCTACAAAATAATTCTAGAACAACAAGAGGAAAGAAATCAACTCAATTCTTGAAAGGAACAACTCGTGATCTGCTCTAGCGCATTCTGGAAACAAAAATGCGAAAACGTTAGCCTAACATTTTTCAAGTTTCAATCCATACCGGCTTACTCTGTCTCTGACCAGAGGCACTTATCGATAGTTTTATTGCACTGGGGTGATAATTTATAATAAAACTAGAAAATTAGGTTTTTTGTTGTTTCGGTTGACAAGCAAACATTTTTGGGTTTTGAAATGACATCAAATTCGCATGACACTTCCCCTTCAATGCTCGGTTTTAGATTCATGACTTCAACTCAGCACTTTAACATACACTACCAGAGTTAATTATCTCATTTACCATTTGCTCCGACCATTTAGAAACTGGGAGTGTTGGTGAGTGCTTTATAAGAACAATAACTCCAACGGATAAATCTTTGTTCTCCAGGATTCGGTTGTTCAAAAGCCGATTAAGGCTTATCCATGATTAAATGTTAATCGAAGTTTTCTGCTCGCTCACTAAAAATGTTTTTAATTGCTAATATTTCAAGCTAATGTTAAAGAAAAGTTTACGTCAAAACTGATGGCAAAAATCTTTTGGAAAATTTTTTATGAAATTAGTTATTAAACTCCAATCAAAGTTCACGTTAATCCAGGATTAGCTTAATTGGGCTTTGACTGGGCCCATAATTCTTTATTGTAGTTACACTGTAAGGAATGCCATATTGAAATCACAGTTTTGTAAAACCATAAGCTTTTTTTATCAGTTCTGGAAGTAATGTTCTGTTTTGTTGTTATTGTTGTTGTTGTTTTCTTTTTGTTGTTTTTCTTTTTGTTTTTTTATTGTCCTCAACATCCGTTCCTCTCTTTGTCAATCTGCAGCTTGACGCTTGGAGGTTTTGGTGTGGATCGTTTTTACTTGGGACACTGGAGAGAGGGCCTTGGAAAGCTCTTCAGTTTTGGGGGCCTAGGAGTGTGGACCCTTGTGGACCTCATTCTTATCATTATTGGATATGTTGGACCTGAGGATGGCTCACTGTACATATTCTAGAAGTCCTTCATGACTTGAAGCTACAGGGCTATGAATTAATATATGGTAATGACCTTCAACTCCCGGAATTAGACCACTGCTTACATGTATGTTAACCGTGGAGTGTTTCAAGGTGGTGTGGAATCAAAGACTACTGGCTTGGTACTTCACAAGGATTACAGTCAACTAGCTCTCGCCTTGAGGACATCTCGCTATTATGGACACCCCGATAATACGGACAGCAGCTAAATCCCCGTTAAAAGTAAAGTACAGACGTTTGACTGAAATAAATTCCCGCTATTGCGGACTCTCGCTATTAAGGACACTAACTCGCGGTCCCGAGGTTGTCCGAAAGAAAGGGAGTTGACTGTTTTTTGTTAATAACTAACAAGAGACATTTTGAGTGATCTGACAAAATATTCTACACCTGTACATCAACTGTTTTTTGCACAGTTGCCAATCAGCAGAATATAAAATCAATAACGATGGCTTATTTGTGAAACATTCGCATATATTGAGATACCTTGTACTGGCAATGTGCTGTTGGTCTTCCATAAACAAAAGACTGAGAAGAGCAGACTTGGATTGACTTATCAATGCCACTCAGCCCAGTGCCAGATTAGCACTGCTATCTGCACCAAGGATTAAAGATCATGGATAGCACTGGATGGACGTAATTATCATGTGATAGAACGGTTTTCAATTTAGTATCGTAAAACCAAAACCAAAGTTATTACTGTGTACAACGAACCACTCAGAACTCAGGACAAATGCCCGGATGTAACAGCCGTAAAGCGCGGGAAAACGCGTGCGACTAAATCACGATTGGTTTTGGTTCTGTTTCTTATTGGTTGAGAAAATGGGGCGAGTTTTGCTAAAGCCTGGTTTACACGTACGACGCAAGCATAAGCACAAGAAACCTACGTGTATACCGGTGCGACGCAAGCATAAACGCTTTGTGCTTGCGCTTGTGTTGATGCTTGCGTCGTTCCGGTTAACACGTACGACGCAACGACGCAAACATAAGCACAAGCACAAGATAGAGAATGGAACGATTTCCATTCTCGTTTGCTTGTGCTTGCGCTTGCGTTGTTGCGTCGTACGTCTAAATCCAGTAAACCGGTACAACACAAACATAAGCACAAGCGCAAGAAAAGGAAACTGAAAAACAGTGACAAGTTGTCAGCGTACATTCTAGTTACTCATGCGTTGCCATTTTCCGCCATGTTGGAATCAAATCTCGCGCCAAAATGCAGCCCGGCCGTGCGATTGCGCCAAATTTTTATGCTTCTGTGCTTGCGTATGTCACCTTATGCTTATCGTACGTGTAAACATCCTTGTGCTTATGCTTATGCTTGCGTCGTACGTGTAAACCAGGCTTAAGCAAACACAGATCGCAATAAAACAAAACCAAAGCAAATGCGTAATAACTTTCGACACTGAATTGAAAACAGCTCAATACTGCTAGTGCGTGCACAGCAGACATTTTTATTTGGCCGGCACTTCTGCTATGGAGCCGTCCCGTGTTTGTACAGTGAAGTCCTTCCAGTCGTGCTACTTTTCCCTTACATTTACCTGCAGCTGATGCAACTACACTGTATATATGGACATTTACATTTAATCCTATCTGATGTGGACAGCAAAGAAATAAATTATAGACTAAATCAGATGTATCCTAGAGGCTACAAATAAAATGGCATTTCTAAGAGTTTTGGTGACAAGTAACTTTTTCATGTGCTGGTAAGTGCCCTGTTTCATTACGTATTTTTATGAAAACATTTAACAGGCAGTTTCATCCCAGTGTACGGAACCATGTTTTTTTTTAAAAACATTGTTTGGGAAGCTACAGTACGTGTATATCACACACTTGAAAGAGTGTTTTATCCGATTTACAAACAGCTCGAAGTTGGTTTAAAAATCTTGGCTGCACCTCGATTTTTCAAACCACTTCTCGGTTTTTTGGAAATCTGTTGAAATACTCTTCCACTCTGCTGGGCCACGTCTTTCCAACCCATTTCTCGGTTTTTGGAAATCGGATGGAATACTCTTCCTCGTCTTTGACATATTACTCTGTACATAATAAACATTAGTGTTCCCAGACAAAAGTATACAGAGTTGGACCAATTACAGAGTTCTCTTCGCTTCTGTTTGACAAATCAGATCTGAGAGCTTATCAAGAGCAGTTCCAGCTTCCGCACATACAACTGTATCCTCGCCAGAGGGTGAAGAGACTGACAACTAGGGAGCTTAAGCAACGACGACGGCGACAACAACGACAGCGCCACAAAACAATAGGTTTAATAAGGAAAAACAATCTCTCTGCACGTGCGTTTTATATTTTGGAACATTTCTTTGCCGTCCTCTGCAAAACAACAACGTGAAATGACCAAATTCTAGGTTTTTTGGAGAACTTGAGCACACGACGGTGAATTTTTCATTTTCTTTTTTAACTTGAACGCCACTCCTACCAATTTGGTTCTTGGATAGTTCGCCGTTTCTTTAGAAGTTGAGCGAGTTGAAATAGTCGCGAAGTAGCACAAATGAAACAAAGTTGTATTTTCAGGTGACGTTTTCGTTGCCGTTGCCGTCGTCGCTGCTTAAACTCCCTAGCGTCAAATTAAAACATGCACTTATTGGAGATCACACAAGACCAGCGAAATAACATGCTGACAGTTCATAGAGAGCGCGGTATGTGTGCTATGAATGTGTCTATACAAGGTTGAATACTGCTCTTTCAATCATCTAAATTTGAAATAGTTTGAAGTCAACGTTAAATCCAAATCAGCTTCCTTTATAATTATGAGTGAGCTAACGCGAGCACACTGCCCGTCATATGCAAGTGTTGTCTTCCTAATATCATGTTGATAATGTCGGTAAGAATTTGTCGAGGCATGTTAGTAAAACAGGTCACAAAATACATTGACTTGGGATCAATCATGTTACTCTTTTTGGCAGTTACTCAGCGGTCAACTTGGGTACCAGACTGCGAGCAGTCTCCGTGTTCTCCTAAGTTCTGTAGCGCGCGATGGATCTAGCGAGCGGTGAGGCCGCGAGAAACGCGGGCATGGAGGGGAGGAAGAAATAGTCGTACTTTTTCCTCCCTCTTCCCAATCGCTCCTCGTTCACTTTTCTAATTTATAATTTTACTGTCACTTTGCTCACGTAATCTGAGGGAAAATGTACGATTGCTTGGGGTCTACTTGAGTACCAGACTTTCAGTCCGAGTGAATTAAGCAATCTATTTTCTAACCGGTGACAGTTCAGTGTGATCAAGTGAAGTACCACATGAATCAGCCACCTTGGCGTAATTATATTTCTGTTAACAAAGTGAGCTCTACCGGTTGGATTAGCAAAAAGAAAACTATCACTGAATGGATGGGTATGGAATGCTGTTATTTGGGTTTAGCGACTAAGTTGTTGCCAAGAATAGTTTGGTTAGGCTAGAGCTTCGTGAAATATCATGGATTATAAAAACATCCACAGAGAAAACAAGATCTGTGAATTTTCTTTGTTCATAGGAAATTACAGCTGATGAATCTTGCTGGGGGAAGCCCAAGTTTACACACGTCAATGAAATGGGCTGGAAGTCTTGTACATTGGAGCCATGGGCTAATACAAACACCTCGCTATAACGGCGACTTATTTAAAACTGGATCATTGTACATAGCAATTCCAGAGATTTGATTGGCTTAGCAGCCATAGTATATGAACCATTCCGGCCCAATGAACTGCGACCATTAAATTGTCTTCGGTTGTTCTTGCAAAGAACTAGATATATCAAAATAAATAAGTTAGCTACTAAGTGCGACCATCGTTTTCCCGAAGAACAAGAATTTCGCGACAAATAATACTTCAAAAACATCGTCGTTCTCTGATTCGCCAATGTTGCACGTCCCATTCTTTTTTGCGCATTTTAACTCTGCTGTTCTCCTCGATTGAAAATAATCGCAAAGTGAGGTGCGATCTCGTTCCGGTGAGTCCAAATGCGCAGTTACTCCAAGGAACAACCCTTGATCCTAGTTTAAAAAAAAAAAAAAAAAACTAGTAATATTCAAAGAGTAGGTAGCGCGTTCGATGATCGCGAGTTGTCACATCGATTTCAGACTTGCCTTCGTCGGATTGGCTAAGAAAGCAATTAGAGTATAACTTGACTTGCCCTTTTCTAAAGTTTACTTAGCATCGAGAGTGGTGTAAAGTCGCCCATTGCGCTCGTTATGTTTAGCGCATTGTTTGTTCTCCACAATGATCGTTTCGTAATTGTTCTCCAGTCAGCACCAAAATATTACTTTACTTTTTCTGTACTGTTTTCTTGCTTACACTAATGTCTACGTTTGCAAGGTTTTTTTCGAATTCGTCAGTTGTTATTCGGTGTATTTTCTACTAGACCTAACCTGGATTTAAAATAGAGTAGTCGGAAAATCAACGCGAACGACACCATCTGCATTTATTTTCCACAATCCTTGTTCCCGAATGATCGGGCTTCGTCTTTCTCTCCTCTTAGTTTGGTCCGAAACACTTAAGTTGTGTAGTCTCCAGGGAAACGCAGTAACCACAACGATTGGGAGCCCCTTAATTTGAACGACCGAAGTTCAGTTGAAACTTTATTCGAGCAAAATTCAATTAATATAGCGTTTGGAGCAAACAAAACTTATCTGCTAAACGAAAGGGAAATATCACATTTATTAGCATGCCAGCTGAACATCATGGCCGCTTTGAAATAAACAGAAATTTGATATCTTTAAATTTCCTCGTTTAATTTGTATTGCGTATTTTTCAAAATTTTCTGCAGATGAAAATTTTGCCCTAGTACGGCATTTTGTTTTTCACGATTGATTTATACCATGTTTGGCCTATTCGCCCACGAACACAGTGGTAAAGCTGAATGTGCATGTTCTGTTGGTGTACGACTATTTTTGGGGGAAAAAGTTGATTACACCCACCATTTGAACTATCAGACATGGTGCGGAAGTTGATATTGCGTAGAATTCTTGCTCTACATGCGGATGAAGACGTCATTAAATAAAGTTCCTCCTTTAAAAAAAGCTTATGTCGTAAACTGCCTTTTTCCGCGAGTATAAAAAAGTCTCATGTGAAGGTTTTTCTCAGGTTACTGTCGCCAACTGTTAAAATTACCCAATTTATGAACGTATGCGCGCAACTCCACACGTAATAAAGTCTAACAAAAAAACGTTTATTAAGTAATTTTGTTTCCATTTGCGTTGGTTAAACCAAAATTCGAAAAATTATGCAAATAAAGATACCGGGTTGATCCTTTTATGCCTTCTGGAAACCTTTGGAAGGCTCCATTTCAGTTCTCAATTATGATGCTCTTTTATTTTAATTAGGGCAACCTTCCTACTTTAAACAATGTTTCACGTGAGGCTTCGACAGCCTAATTTCTCGTTGTAAAACTGCCTTTTTCCGCGAGTATAAAAAAGTCTCATGTGAAGGTTTTTCTCAGGTTACTGACGCCAACTACTAAAATTACCCATTTATGAACGAATGAGCGCAACTCCCCACGTAATAAAGTCTAACAAAAAAAACGTTTATTAAGTAATTTTGGTTCCATTTGCGTTGGCTAACCCAAAATTCGAAAAATTATATATGCAAATAAAGATACCGGGTTGATCCTTTTATGCCTTATGGAAACCTTAGAATTTGGAAGGCTCCATTTCAGTTCTCAATTTATAGGAAACTCTTTTTTTTTTAATTAGGACAACCTTCCTACTTTAAACAATGTTTGATGTGAGGCTTCGACAGCCTAATTTCTCGTTGTTATGGAAGCATCAAGAGAAATCTACAGCCGAAAAAGATATTAAGTGAACCGGCTAAATACAACGACTGGCCATTTGCTCACAGACAGGAGACAGATGCAAAAGTACTTCGTACTAGAGGCGATACCGGCTACCCATTAAAGAATATATTTGCCTGGTTTGCAGCAACAAACGCACTTAAAAGGTACGTTACAATAAAGCTCATCCATTGTTTAGTTTTAGCAAACGATTTACAGGCGAAATTGAGTAAAGAAAATGTTTGAAAGTACATTAGCTGACATAATCACAATTCATGTCTATTTTACCAAAAAAATATTTGTTAAAGATTGTTATAAAACAAGAAATAACACTTTTTCTGGTGATACTGGTACACAAAGGAAAGGAGATTAATTTCCTTTACATTAGCTCGGTCACATATCGAAGACATTAACTTGTCTAATGTTCATATTTTAACAACCCATTGTGTCCACTACAAGACATGTGATAGTCAGGTGTTGATATCAGGAACCTCACGAAAGCACGGCAAAGAAAACGTCTTCGTTCAACTTGCACAATGTGGCCGAATTTATCCAGGAACATATTAAAGGAAGGAAATACAATCAGCAGAATGATTGCGGAAAGTTAAAGAAAAATTTACCGTTGTGTGCTATGTTCTCGTTAAAACATTGAATTTGTTCATTTCTCTTTGTTGTCTTGCAGAGGACGTGAAAGAAATTTTCTTATGTTTTAAATCGCGTACAGAATGATTGTTTTCGTTTTCTTGAAGTTCTCGTTGCCGTTGTCGTCGTGTTTTCGTGTGATCGTTAATATTTTGCATAACCGCCAAATTGTATCGGCTATCTTGGATTTTTTGACCTCCAGAAAATCACCCTACTCGAACCAAAATTGATTGAAATCAGTTGAAAAAGAAATTGTTAAAATAGCAGGGCTTAAAAACTGCAATACCGAAGAAAATTCACAAAACAGTGAATCTATTTTTATATGAAAAATCTCAACATTTTGGTTGACGCGGGCTATCAAGACTGGGTTTTAGATGTTGCGCGTGAAAATGTGTAGGAGGAAAATCATAAACAGCTGCTGAAAGCTTTTTTGTCTTCCCCAAATTAACGCTACAAAATATATACCTCCCAAAAAGTGGAGAAAAGGCTAGCACTGGGGTTAGACAGCCCTGCTTTTTTAGGACTTTAATTGTACTACAATAACGGAGACTTGTGGATATAGTTTCTAGCTGACTGATTATTATAAATGCACAGTTTCATTATGGCTCAAGAATGAACAAAAACAGGACGAAGTTCATTAAAACAGGAAAAAGTGTTCAAACGAGTGCAGTCCGCAAAGCTGATCAACCGAGCGCACAGTACTTAGCCTGCTTTTTAATAATCATTTAAAGGGTCGTTCTATTCACAACCAAAAAGGAAATTGGCATGGCTTCGATCACAGATTTAAGGGTTCGGGCAATTTTTGTGTAAGATTAATAGCCAAGTTTTTTCCAATATGTATGGATTGTCTAACTGAAGAGTCACTGGTAGACGAGAATAGTATTGTTGTCGCGGTAGTAAGCTTCTATTAAAATGAATAAGTCATAGATCTAAGGTAAACTTGTTACCTTTAATCTCTCTGGAGAAAGCGAGTACCTAAAGTGCGTACAAACACCAGAATCCACTGATTCCCTTTAAATTATATGTATTTGCTCAATGGACCAATAATTGGATTGTCGAACGTGACAACGGTTTCTGGTTGTTAGGAAATCTTCACAATATTACGCAAATGCTTGGCACTTCACAAACTTCCTTTGCGGGAGAAAACTGTTCTTTGTCTCCCAGTGAGTCCGCTGTTGTGCTTTGTTTATATGTTCAGTAAGGGATTAAACTTTCTTTGATTTGCCTCATTAAACACAACACTCCGATAGACGTCTGGAACGGGTAAGTTTGTTGTAATGAAGATGTATAAAGTGTAAGAAACGAGAGCCAAAGTCCTCGGTTTTAAATATTTTACAAGAAAATGTCTTTATAAAGGAATATTTTTCAATTTTTCTTTCAACTCAAACTATAGTTTGCTTTGGAATACTGACTCGAATTCGCTAGATACGATTAACCAGTTCCCAATCGCCTCACACATCGAAAACTCAGTTAAATTTAGTGTGTTGGCCGTCAAATGTCTTGCTACAGCCATTTCAAAAACTGTGGACCACAATTCTAGCCTGACGGAATCGGAGAACGAATGTTACGTTTGAAGTTTGATTGCTATGGCGGTTTCTTTGAGAGTTTCAAATTTAATTCAAATCAGTTGCACTGCAACCTGTTTTCTGAAATCGAACGACTTTTATTTCACGATCAGAGATATCGGTCGTATATGGGGTGTCAAAATACATGACCGATAAAGTGCTCCAACAAATGGGGCCGAAAAATTGAAGCGTATATATAAATCGGCCTTTAAAGTCTCAGAAGTAATGTGTTTTATGGCGGTATAGTATGCAGGTAGCAGAAATAATTGAATGAAGCTTGTTCAAGTAAATATATACTGAAGTACTGAGAAACAAAAATTTCCTCAGAGAACACGAAAATCGAGAGAAACGTTTATAGTGAGGCACAAATGTCGAAATAAACGTTTATATAACACCCACTGTTAAAATTAGCGAGAAAAGTCAACATTAGGTAAAACTTTACAAACAGCTTTTAAAGTATTTTATTTCCGTTCCAGGGGTTGAGAAAATTCGAATAATTACAGCAAATTAAACAGATGGGCGCTGTATCATACAGACCGAGATTCAATTATGAACTGCAAATGTATCAGAAAAGTCAACGCCGAATTATTTAACTTACGAACAGCTTTTAAAGTATTTTATTTCCGCTCCAGGGGTTGAGGAAATTCGAATAATTACAGCAAATTAAACAGATCGGCGCCGTATTGTATAGACCGCGATTCAATTATGAACTGCAAATGTATCAGAAAAGTCAACGCCAAATTATTTAACTTACAAACAGCTTTTAAAGTATTTTATTTCCGCTACAGGGGTTAAGGAAATTCGAATAGGTATCGGTGCTGTATTGTATAGACCGCGTCTTCAATTATGAACTGAAAATGTATCAGAAAAATAAAACTTTCATGATATCGCCGAATTGTTTAACTTCATGAATTGATTAAAATTATGTATAGCAGACGGGAAGGAAGGCAAGGAAGTCTATTTACGTAAAAGAACGGAGCGGAAAGCTATTAGTACCAGAGTAAGGCAATTATCACGGAAAAAGACCGACAGCTGTGTCCTTTATTTGCCAAGGAAACAAGCGGAAGTAGTTCTGTCACTTTGCGATCGCAAGTCTGATTTTCCTTCATCGTGGAAAAGAGGAAAGCGTTTACGCGAGATAAATCAGAAGATCGCACATGTTTAAGAATTGGTTCATGTTTAGCGCGCATGTATCTAGTTTTGATTATCATTAAACACATTGTAGCATCTATTGATCAAATGTGTAGGGACCTTAAGCAGCGACGACGACGACGTCAACGAGAACCTCAGAAAAAAATAGTTTTAATTAGCAAAACACTGGCTCTGCACGTGCGTTATACACTTTGGTACATTTCTTTGTCGTCCTCTGCAAAACAACAACGCGAAATGACCAAATTTAATCTTTTATGGAGAACGTGAACGCATGATGATTAATTTTTCTTTTTCTCTCTGAACTTTAAAGGCGCCCCTACGACGTTAGCTCCTCGATAGTTCGGCTATATTGCACAAACCGAGAGAGTATAAATCATCAGAAGACGCGAAGGTACTTTTTTAAGTTTCGTTTTCGTCGGCGTCGTCGTCTCTGCTTAAAGCCGCCACAAATATCTTGCGATTTGCGTAATTTCGTGTGTTGGGGGAAAAAAGTGGGAAAGTAAACATCTTCTCCAGTTTTTCTGTAATAAAAAGTGTGCTTCGTTATCTATGTGTTGCATAATAACACAATTATCCCGCTCAATCTTACGGAATTAGCCAACTCGGCCTACGGTCTCGCTGGCTAACTATCAACCTGGAATTGTTCTAGGTTCTGAAACTTTCAAGCTGTCACCAAGGTAGGCAGGAAGACAGCAATATTTTCTGGCTTTTAGATTTGTTTAATGGATATTCTGAGATACACGTATTCCATGAAAACCTGGTCTTCCCATTAGTTATTTCTCGGGAAAACACATGGCAAAGTCACACTTTCTATTGGTTACTGAGGGTAACGAAAAGTTTGGAAGTGGAATTCACTGCCTCGAAGGTGAACTTCATGTCAAACTTATCTCAAAGGAAGTGAATTCTATTGTAACATGTTTAACCCGAATATAAAACTTAATTTATCTTGCTCATGTAAGTGTTCACAAGAGCAAAGAACAAGCTTGGCTTAACTTTGGTTTAGCAACAATTTTAAAAATTTTAGAATAATTTCATTTCTTTTCTTTGCAGCTGATTCCAGTTCTGCTTACAGGCAGATTGTGATCATCGATGTGTCAGAGATGAACGGTTGGACATTCACAGTAATTTTCTTGGGAATAGTTTTATTGAGGGTTTCAAAAGGTAAGATATTGTATTTTTTTTTCTCTAGTGAGAAAATAAGAGTACAAAACATTTCTTTTTAAAGCAAGAATGAGCCGGTTTTTTTGTCGTAACCCTACTGGTAATTACGTAAGGTTTCTTCTTTATATTAAGTGAAAATTGTTCTTAAGTACTTTTGCCCATCATTTGGGCATTATAATGAAAATTCAAACAAAGCGAACTTGGGGTTTGCCGAGACTGCCATTTGACTTGTAAAACGATATTTGAAAACCAATACTACGACCACTCCTTACACTAGAGTACATTGATCGTTTATGAAAAACAGCACCAAGTTATAGGCTTCATAAATTGACCTACCTTGAATCAAGGTATGTAGGCTGCAGAAGAGGTGTTGCTTTTGTTTTCGGGTCTTTTCTTTGGCAACAAAATGGCGGTCATGGAGACGTGTTCCATAGACGAAGGAATACGAAAAGAATTTCATTTGTTTTCAAAAGTACCACATTAAGGAGACATGTCCAGAAATGCATGCAATAATAAAATGGGAAATTTGTCAAAATTTGTCCATCATTTTCGATAAAAAGCATAAGTAAGGGAATTTTCAAAAAGGGCAAATTTGACGACATTTCGAAAAGGGCGAAGATTTCAGCGAATAAGCTCGTGATCAAAAGAAGGGTACCGGCGAGGTGGCGAATTCGACGAATATGGTGAATTTGGCGAAAATCGTGAATTTTACAACATTTCGCCAAAGCCGACATTCGAGCGTAGACTCTGCGGGTGAAAAGGTTAAGATATAATTCGGGACGCGCCACTTAAAAAATAAATTGTTATACTAAATTTACGAAAATGTGTAAGACTTGGTGATGGCTTCCTCACTATCATGTATCAGGTATTACGAATGTTCAAAATCAGCAGGGATACTTTCTGTTCCCGTCGCCAAGCTGAATAGTAGGGAACTTAAGTAACGACGACGGCAACGGCAACGAAAACGTCACTTGAAAATATAACTTCGCGTAATTTCTATTACTGCGTGATTATTCCAATTGATTCACCTTCTACAATGTGACCGAAGTATCCTGGAACTAAATTGATAGGAACAGCGTTCAAGTAAGGAAGGAAACTGAAAAATTCACAGTCGTGTGCTCACGTTCTCCACAAAACCTTGAATTTGGTCATTTCACGCTGTCGTTTTGCTGATGACGGCAAAGAAATGTACAAAAACATATAACGCACGTGCAGAGCGATTGTTTTTTCTCATTAAACCTATTGTTTTGTGGCGTTCTCGTTGCCTTTGCCGTCGTCGTTGCTTAAGTTCCCTTGTGTTAAGCACAGAGTAACTCGATTACCGGAAAAGCCTTTAACAGGGAACCGTATTTACGTAGCAGGAACACTCTTGAGTGGCAATATTAGCCATACTTATTCGCTGAGGATATTTATGAAGCAATTATATCTTTTGTAGTTGTGCATTCCACCCCATGTGCCTATAATGTCACGGCCCTTAGTGGTATCATCAGTTCTAGTTCAGCTGAAAGCTACAAAGACTGCAAATGGAGCATCACAGCACCACGTGGCTACAATGTCCGATTGAAATTCAACACTTTTCAGCTTTCCAATATACCAACATGGCAAATGCAAAGCCAAATCCACATCTATGATGCTCTGAGCGCAAACGAAAGCTTCTTGATAGGGGTTTTCAATGGAACAAGGAAACCTTTTGAAGTACAGTCAAGTGGTCGCTACATGCTGCTGGAGCTAACAGGAAGTGCAAAGGCCGTTCATAATTTTAAGGGGGCCTACAATTTTTCGACTAAAAAAGGTGAGTTTTTTTGTTTGTTTATACTAAACAGTAAAATTATGAGCTGGAGGTATCTTTCCTCTTTTGAGTTTTTGGTATTGAAGAGAAATGCATTTCTGTAGTAAAAGTAATTAACTAATTAATTATTGTTCTTAAAAAAAAAAAACTCGCTTCCAACAAAAGCGCAGCTCCACTGTCCAATATATAAACCACACACAACACACAATTCATTGATAGCTCTGACAAAGGGCCAACGTTCAAAACGTCAGCTTTTGTACCTCTTTACGATGGCTTACTTACTTCACACCAAACATTTGCTATCACCAATCACCCGTCCCCTTCCCTACACGTTCTACTCCCCTACCCACACAGAACCATGGTTTTGTTATTGTTATTGTTATTGTTATTGTTAGCATCATCATCATCATCATCATCATCATCATCATCATCATCATCATCATCATCATCATCATCGTCGTCTTTATTATTATTATTATTATTATTATTATTATTGTTATTATTATTATTATTATTATTATTATTATTATTATTATTATTATTATTATTATTATTATTATCATTATTCGTAACAAACTACCCCTGTTTGTCTATCTGAAGCATTATAACAGTTATTGCTTATGCATAGCAGTGATTATGGCAAAACCCAAATTAAAGGTGATTGGTTTTGGTAATCTACTGAGCAATATTAACTGTCCATTGTGTGGTTTGTGCTGGTGATGTTGGAGTTATATAAGGAGGCCAAAGAACATAACTGGTTACTTGGTAGACAGCGTACGTTAAGGGTGTACGTTTGAAAACTTCCACACTAAACACAAGAAACCCTGACAAACATCAAGGGAAATGAAACATTTAAATATAGCTGTTAATTAATTAGCTGTGATTGAAGCCATTTAATTAGATAAACGATTTCACTTCCGAGAATGGTAATTTATGTAAATAGCCCAGATATAGGGCCTGCCCGAAGGAGGAGGTGGTCGACGGTGGCCCTTTAACGTCTTCATGTAGTATATTTTGATAAAAAGTATAGCTTGGTATTAGTTTGATTTTTATCTTTTCTCTCTTTACAGATAAACCGAGGGTAATGATTCCCATACCAGTTGTAGGCACAGTTCCAGGTCACTTTGTATGGTGTTTAGCGGAAGGGACCCCTCCTATCAACGTGTCAGTATTCAAAGACAACACAACCTTGGCTCACGGAAAAGGGATGATAGCGGTACGAATCAAAGAGGATGGAAACTACACTTGCACGGCTCGTAATGAAGTTGGATCACAGGCGAAAAATTTCTCAGTCACTTTCCTAGGTCATTCTTCTATTTCGTTTTTGTTAGTAATGCCTCATGCTAAATCGTAGCTAGTGTAAGTTTCAATTGCCCGTTCCGAAGTTCATAACGAGACTGGTCCCTAGTTTATACATCGTTAAAATTTCGTCATATGAAGAAATGAATTCGCCAGAAAGATAACATAAAAATTAGAAAGTTTACCAAGTTTGGTTATGTTTCATTGTGTAATACAACCAGGGTGTGACCTGTCCCTTAAATCCATACAAAGTCTCCAATTTTTCCGTTTTTTGAAAGCGTTCTTCATGGCGGAAATCTAACGACAGAACCTAAAACTTGGAAAACCGACTAATGTTAATGTGATCTTTCTTGGAGTTTGACTCCAATTTCTAATTAAATTTTAAAAACTCGTGGCCATTCTCCATTTGAACTTCGAAACGGGAAATCATTCACTGAAATCGAGGTAAAAACTGGTAGGGTATTTACCGAGCTTCGAAGAAGCGAGCTAAATATTGTTAAATTCAGTATCAACTGAGATTGAAAAGAGAATATACCAGTGAATCGACCTCACTCCTATCACACAAACATACAAAATCCAACGCCAGGAAAATGAAAAACAAAAGGCAGTGCTTTTCTGTATGACCAACCGACCCATTACTAAATTCGCCTACGTGTTTTTAATCTCGAAAAACCTGTAGTTCGGCTCGGCGTTTTGTACTGTTGAATACCCATAAAATCCTTCGACAGTTCCGGAATGAATGGTCACCTACAAGCGTTAAGCAAATTTAACGTTCAAGAAGGAGGTCGTTGTAGCTCCTTTAAGGTGACAATGAAGCCAGGTAGCCGCTATATTACCACTGCTGTATTCATTTGATAAAAGCCAACCAGATTGTGTAAAATGCCAAGGACACTGAATTGGTATACATTTATACCAACAACTTTTTAAGTGTATTGAAATACATTTTACCTTAATTCATTCATTAGGCAAAAAGTAATATTGATACGAATTCGAATTCCAACAACTTTTTAAGTGTATTTAAATACATTTTACCTTAATTCATTCATTAGGCAAAAAGTAATATTGATACGAATTCGAATTCCAGCAACTTTTTAAGTGTATTTAAATACATTTTACCTTAATTCATTCATTAGGCAAAAAGTAATATTGATACGAATTCGTGGAAAAATGAATATGAAATGTCATTGATTCCAAACGACTTTGATATTGATACGGATTCGTAGAAAAATTGATTCGAAACGACTTTATCTTATTCCGTTAAAAATTATCTGCCACAAAACTGGCTAATTGGTGCTCAGATCCTGGCACAAAAGGTTCTAAGGTACAGCGCTAGATTTTAGTACCAAAAAGCAGGAATGCATAACTCAGAATATGTCTATGGTATTCAGGAATTGAAACTCAGGAAAAAAAAGGTTGGTCAAGGGCCTAAATCAGCTAAATTATGTCCAGGCTACAAACTCCTTTTTGCTATTTTGAACCTCATGTCTCTTGACATGTCATTGTTTACTTTATAAGGATAAAATTAAATCTTTAAATCCACTCTTCCAGCTTATAACAATTTATGCAAGAGAAAGCCGACAAACAGCCAAGTTGGCTGTTTATTTTATTTATTTACACTTTAAATTCACTCTTCCAGCTTGTAACAATTCATGCAAGAGAGAGCAGGCAAACAGCCAAGTTGAGAACAAATGTATCTGCAATGAAGCTTTGTCTACGGACCTGTCCAAATGCATTCCAACAACTGCTACAAAGCTGTGAGATTTTTTGCTTCTTCTCTAAGCATCGTCCTTGCTCACATATAAATAGATAAGTTGTAAAATATTTATGTCCATAATAACCCATTTTACAGTTGTGTGCTTAGTAACTTGACCTTGGATTGGAAGCGAGGCTGGGGGTGACCTTGTTTGCACACAAAGCTCACTGCTTTTCACACATAGATCATGCAAATTAGTTCGCATTTACATAGGAAAAAGCAGTGAGGTTTGTATCAAAACAAGGTCACCCTCAGCCTTGCTTCCAATCCAAGGCCTGGTCACTAAGCACAAAACTGTAAAAAGGCCTATTATTCTTGGAATACTTTTATTTTCCATTAAGAAATTCCAGATATAGTGTTTTCATTTTAAACATTAATATTCAACATTGCTATTTTCTAAAATTCTTATATTGTTTCCTAAATTGTAAACAGGATCTTGCAGACCAAGATCAGGAACCTAACCACAGGAACATTTCGTCATATGGCAGTACTTAAATCCCTGTGAGTAGCTGGAAACGGGATTGCACAAAATCCTTTTCATATTTTACACTATGATATCGGTGTGCTCAAGGTAAATTTACGGCGCTTCTTATCCCGAAGCCTTTTCAACAGTTACTGAATGTCCCATGAGTTGAAATGATGCGTAAAAGTAGTGGATACTTATGGATCAGAGACACCGTAATATACTGTAAAAGACAACTTAAATTGTAAAATGCACTTGTTTGCTGAGAAGGAAAGCTAATTTTACTCCTACGGTTTTTGAAAATTATCCTTCGGAATGGGTAAACTTTGCCTTTCTTCTTACATTATCTTATTACCTGGCCAAAATACTGAAATTGTCATGTTTGCAAATTGTTTATCTTGATTTGATCACTGCTGTCATCCAAGACCATGGTTCAACAATTGACTGATAAACGTTAATCAAGTTGGAAGTAGGAAAAAAGGGATTTATTTGTTTATTCATTTATTTTTATGGATTGATGAATGGATGTGTTGCTTTTTGGTTTAAAACAGAGAATTGACAAGAAACGAACTTCAAAATTTAACCGAGGACACCTTCTCTTCCCTGTTGACCTTGCAGTATCTGTAAGTATCTGACAACCTTTGTCATACAACAACTAAATTTTGCATGCTAAGAACAACTGTGTTTGGAAAGGCGGCAGTTTATAAAGGGCAACTAACAACAACATTAAGTTGTCACATTTTCAAGAAATTCGTATTTTTATGTTTTTATTATCTTGCCTACACTATTATAAAATTAATCACTGCTTCTTAAGCTTTATTTCGAGGAATTTTTCAATTTGTTATTTTAACGAGAGGTAGCAATAGCCTGTCTTGACTTACTGATGATCCGCAAGTGCCTTCATTCGTTTGCTTGAAGAGCCTCTCAGTGTCCAACAAATTCTTCGTAGTCCATGTTGTGTGGGATAGAGTGCTTGGCGTCAGAGAGTTCTACAGAATAATAACTAACGTTGAATTGTCAGGTCATTTAACATCTAATAGGAAAGCTTCGCTCAAACGAAAATCACGTCTACCTCCCCCCCCCTCCCCCCTATATAAAACCTAACATTTTAATAACATTTACACGTCCTTGCCCTCAATCAACTCCAAATGGTCCTACATACATCTTGATACCAATTGGAATCATTAGGGACACCAAGAAAAGTAGCTCTTTTTACAAAGTTTTACAAGAGTGGTTATCTAAAATCTTAGTCTTATTTTATTTTACGTCCACGAGCGTTGTAACTTTAACTGTTTTTTCTGGTAGCAGTTAAAACAATTAAAATTTCGGTCTTAATGATCGCAGTCATAGCACTCAACAGTAAACCCCATCTAGATTCTCCTCATATTCTTAAATTCGATGTCTTTAAAAATACCGCTACCTTTCTTAGTTATAGAGTTAAAGTTTTAGATTGAAAATGTGAAAACTTCATTCTATTCTTATTGCCTTTCAGAGAAATATCATTCAACAAGATCGAATATCTACCAACAAGAATATTTGCTAACCTCACCTCGTTGATGGTTCTGTGAGTATAAGCTGTTGGAAGTAATTTTGTATGTTAGTTCACTCTTAGACTACAACAAACATCTTTTCTAGGATAACAATAACAGGGATATGGGGAAGAGGGCTAGAATAGCAAAAGACGACCAAATTTCATGTTGCCTGTCTCAAAGCAAAGGAAAATATAATCGTTAGCCAGATACACGTCCCTCGTAAACACAATACTATTAATTGAACTGTTCATCCCATGGTTTTGCACGACAAGAGAGCATCACACAGCACATACCTTATAGATATTGACATAAATTGTTTTATTAGCGGAAAATAATTTATGTACAGTTGAACCTCTTTATTACGGACACCAAGGGGGCAGGAAAAAGTGTCCGTATTATAGAGGTGTCCGTTTTAGAGAAGTGAGCTTTATATGGATTTCGCTCTTGCAGGGACCAAGTGAACTGTCCGTAATAGAGAGGTGTCCGTAACGAAAGGTTCCACTATACGATGCTTTTGATGGTGTTGTAATTTAAAAGATAGACTGCGGATTAGCATTAGGATCCGTCTCCTCAGTACTAATTTGTACAACTTGTTTCTGTCTTTAGGAAATACACTGGTTACGACCAATGAATGAAAAAAAAAAAAAAGAAAAGAAGCTGAAATCGTTTAATTCACTAACAACACCAATGACAAGCATAACCCCGTCCTGTCATGCACTCATTAAAGACTTGGTAGAATGTCAAAATTGAAGCCATTCAAGGGTTATTAATGCAAAAATAGCGTACTTGTGTTACCCTCATTGTACAGTGGTTTCTACTAGTTTTGAACGCGTCTGTCGAAAGTCGTTCATAGGATGCATATACTACATACTTTTACCGTGACGCGTAAGCAAATGTGACGTCATCCTCGCTTTTAGGTCTGGGAACGAGGTTGTCCGTGTTTGTTTATCATGTAGTCAATGTTTCATTGTTTTTGCATCGAGAGCACTTCAGATACTAAGCAATTTTATTTTGTTGCAGGAGTTTGCACAATAACGAATTACGCGGTCTACCGCCAGGAATATTTTTCAACTTACCACTTCTGCAGGAATTGTACGTCTGTCCACATTTACTGATTCCTTTTCCGTCCTGCATGTTTTATTACAAACCAGTTCCCTTTTTTTCATCAGAGAACATAATATTTTCACCTCCCGTCATACTTAATATTTATACTCTTATTATGTTATTACGTCTTGGATTGATCCAACTACACCGTCTCAAAGCTCACTTGTTCAAAGCCTGATTAAGCTAAGCTACTAATCAATAAAGATTATTCCATTCAAAAAAAAAATTCCCTCGGCTTTGAGTTAGACTTTTCTTTGCCTTAAGCTTAAAATTGGCCTTTAAAACCCTTTTAATGAGCGAGGTTATTTTTATTGATAATAGATTTTATTGAACAAGATACAAATACAAAATCAAGCTAAAAGCAAGGAATCACTTGATAACTTACAAGAGTAAAGACAAACTAAATGCAGGGGAGATTAGTAGGCTGAGATATTTCACGAGCGATATGAAAACCTTGGCCAGTTAACTTTTAATCCCGGATTATCGTTAATCGGCTTTTGAATAACTGGGCCATGGATTGTAGCTTACTAAACGACTCAGATTTATGATCTGCACCGAAGGATGGGTCCTTAGTTAACCTCGGTAAGCGAAAAGTGGAAAATACTCACAAAATGTAGTGTTTCTTTCTTTTATTTTGATTACGTTCTCTTAAAGCACAAACTTTTCAACTCCCTCCAACACCTGCTAAACTCAGATCTGAAAAATTCTACATTTTAGTGAATGATTTAAAGCTCCAAGTAACTTCCTCCCGTTCTTGTTGTTGATTTTTTTTTTCAGGTTCCTGAGCGGAAACAAAATTCAGCATTTACCAGCAGGGATATTTTCAAACTCACCAGAGCTGAAGCGTTTGTACGTAACGGAATGTCAGTATTCGTTAACGTGGTACTAGGATCAAACTATAGAATCCCTTTTCTCAGTTTTGTTTTTCTCGCAGTGTGCTTTTCATTCAACCAAAAATTCCGGACGAGAAGTTGAATTGGACAGAAATTTTCCGGAATAAAATTTTGGGAAAAAAAATTTGGTTCACCTTACGAGGTTGTGCCAACTTTCCCGAAATCGGAACAACTGGAAAATGCCGGTTTATTCGGCCATTCTAACTCTGGCTCAATTTCTTGGAATATCGGTTGATTTAGGTAGAAAACCGTCGTGATTGGAACAGGTATGTTTTCAAGTTGGTTGTGGTTAAGGGGAAAGTAATGTTCCATTCGGCACCTAAAATTTTTCGAAACTTCAAGCCAGAACCATTAGCGGAATCGAGAACACCATTGGTTACACAAACACTCAGAAATCGGCCAAAATGACGCTTCATGGCTGGCATCATTTTAACCGATTTAAGTCTCCTTCACTCCTCAGATGAGAGACGACGAGACATCAGTGTTTAAGCAAGCGACCTGCGCATAAGCACGTCTGGTAGTTATTGATCTCGACTAACGTACTACATTTCCTATTAATTCAGAAATTCGCAACAAAAGTAAGGGCTTACAACGGTGAAATGGAAAGGCACAGTTTTGCTCATAGTACCACTTTCAAACTAGAACCTGGTTTTAATTGTACTCCTTAAACTATAATTTAGGCCCCACCAGTCCCACACTGCATGTGGTTGTCAACACTACAGAAAGTGCACATCTCCTAACACTTGGTCTCTGTACACCATGCTTTGATGCAAAGATTTGTTTTCCACCAGGTGCAGTTAGGGTACTCCGGATGTCTTCAACAAGAAAAGTCCCAAATGAGCGTATGGTTATTTTATTTACAGAAAACTCGAAGAAAACACAATTGAAGACTTACCAGCAGGCATTTTTTCAAGCCTATCAAAACTGAAGAAATTGTAAGTTGCTTTAGACAGTTAATATTATATTGTTATTGTAGCTGCTTTTATATGGGGCAACTTTGACCCTTACATCATTATCAGCATCACCATCACCAACACTGCTACAACCACCACCACCACCACCACCACCACCACCACTACCACCACCACCATCATCATCATCATCATCATTGGGCAAAACCTGTTTACGCAAACAGTTGAAAAGATTACCTCACGCTGAAGGTTTTATCGGTAAGGGAGCAATGTTTTCCTCCACTTCCTGATTTTCATTATCACACAAACATGTCTCTCCTTGTTTTCTGGAATACTTTTTGGTAAAAATTAGCTGATCAATCAAACAATTACTCTGCAGACATTTGTCTAGTAGAAACAAGTCCCAGCTATTGCGTTTTATTCAAGTTGGAAACTGGTTGTAGCTCAAAAGTTGCAGCGTTGTTGCTCAGAAGTTGCTCAAAAGTCTTACTTGCTATGTGTTGAGAACATCGTCAACTTGTTTCTACTAGTTTTAAGACTGAATGTTTCATGGGAGCATGCGCATGTACAATGTTCATGATTTATTTTCGTGTAGTGCCATTGAAATCCCATTGAATGCTAAACACCAGTTTCTGTTTTGTTTCAGGGTGTTGCGTACAAACTTAATCCGCAGTCTGCCGCCTACAATATTCGTTAACCTATCGGTTTTGGAGGAATTGTACGCCTGTTTACGTTTATTCTGTACCTTTCCTTTGTAGTGTTTTATATTACAGAAAAGTGCTTTCTTTACAACAAAGAACATGACACATTCAATTACAGTAATGAAGTTGAATTGAAGTAACTACACCTTTAGAAAAAGGAATATGTTAACTGGAATTTAGTTTAAACCCTTGATGTGAAGGGGTATCACTAAAGGTTGTCCGTATTTCTTCATTTGAAATGAAATTAAATAAAAGTTTATTAATGTGTCATAGCTCCTGGCGTACTACAATATACGCTAATTGGGGACACCTAACCACTTTACATTATAAAAAAATACATAACGATCGATCAATACTACTATACAATGTGTTAAAAGACACTTATCTACTTCACATTTAACTTTCTTTGCTTTATTATTATTATTATTATTATTATTATTATTATTATTATTATTATTATTATTATTATTATTATCTTTGCTTAGTTATTTGTCAACGCATTTCTACTACAAGTATTGTTTCGGTAAAAGTAAGATAGTTAATAATGGAAATCAACTGATAGTAATTAATGTCTTAAAGTTGAGATCTTCTTTTATTCGGACTTTCGTGAGATTTCATATTTGTCATGATGGATAGTATGTTTTCAGTTTTTAATGTTTTAACACGCGTATTCTTGTTTTATTTTTACAGGTCGTTGTCTAAAAACAGAATCCATAGTTTACCGCCAGGAATATTTTCTAACTTAAGGCAGTTGAAGGAGCTGTACGTCTGTTTACGTTTTTCTTTGCTACCATTTTTATTACACAAGGGCCATTTCACAACGATAGCGTCATTTCTTTTACATAGTTTTGCCAAGAACATTTTCACTATTGTTGAAAAGTCTACGACAGTTTCCATAAACCACAAAGTATCACCAAAAATTCTACAGCGTATGAGGCACACTCGCGATTTTTTTCCCATGTAAATTGCAATTTTCTATTTCATGCATTAAAATTCATGAAATGATACAGATGGTGTGCAGGATAAGAAATTAAATGAACCTGATGTTCCAGTTTTTAATAGTTTGATGTATTAATGAATGATATTTGTCTCATGAACCTAGTTTAATGACCTTAGCTCCCGCGAGTCTCCTGTAGCTCAGTGGTAGAGCATCCGAACTAGTAATCGGAAGGTCTTAGGTTCGACTCCTGATAGGAGCACTCGGATTTCTTATTTCCGAGTATGCCTGTGTCACTTTCTGGCATAATATATCATTCTCAGAATCAGGTTAAATCACCGTATTCCTCAAGACTAAATCTAACGTTATTCCATGTTCCTTAAATTATCGTACTTGCGTGTAATACATTTATATTTCGTGCACGAAATGACACAGACCGTTGCTTTTTTTAAAAAGTGCTGGTCACAGATTTAGTCGACGGGAACCACCCAACACCTCTTATTCTTTAGTATGAATGAATGATCGTGAGACTTTTGTTTTAAACTCTTCTTCCCTTTACAGGTTTTTATCCAAAAACAAAATTCAGAATTTAACAGCTGAGATGTTTTTACACCTAACGAATCTGACGATTTTGTAAGTGATTTTACTGAGTCAGTGTTTATGTTGTTGTTATTTTTCGTGTTGAGTAAATGAATAAGTTCACAATACGGTCCGCCGTGGCACTTTGGTGCAATTTGTACGACACATGATGAATTTCCTTTACTTTGAAGAATACATTCAATCACAACTGAAAAATCTTAAAGATGTTATTTAAACGATAACCAAGAATAGGTGACAAGATAAAATCCTTACTATTAGGGTGTGTCGCGCTCCATTGAAATTTTAAAAGAAAATTTCGGACTTTGGTGAGATTTTATATTTGTCATGGTGGATAGTATGGTTTCAGTTTTTAATATTTTAACACGCGTATTCTTGTTTTATTTTTACAGGTCCTTGTCTAAAAACAGAATCCATAGTTTACCGCCAGGAATATTTTCTAACTTAAGGCAGTTGAAGGAGCTGTAAGTCTGTTTACGTTTTTCTTTGCTACCCTTTTTATTACACAAGGGCCATTTCACAACGATAGCGTCATTTCTTTTACATAGTTTTGCCAAGAACATTTTCACTATTGTTGAAAAGTCTACAACAGTTTCCATCATCCACAAAGTAGCACAAAAAATCCTTCAGGGTATGAGGCACACACGCAATTTTTTTTAAATTGCAATTCTTTATTTGATGCATTAAAATTCACCAAATGATACAGATGGTGTACAGGATAAGAAATTAAGATGAAATTTTAGAGCAATGCTTTACGTAATATGTCAAAAACGAGGGCGAGTGCTTTATCACGGGTTCCAAATACTGAGAAACAGATGAAAGCACGAGGCCGCAGGCCGAGTGCTTTCATCTGTTTCGAGGTATTTGGAACCCGTGATAAAGCACGAAGCCCGAGTTTTTGACATGTCTTCTCAAATGAAACAATAAGAAATTAATCTCATTAAAATGCAAATGTTTGATCTCAGATGAAAAACATGTTTCATCTCAGATGAAAACCTGGTGGTGTTTCATCTGGTGTTTCATTGGGGTATCAAGATTCATCCACCTGACCGAAATGGAGGTCATTTATTGGCTTTTGACTGCATGAATTATTAATGAGTTTGAGAACTTATGTTCGCGTTTTTAATAGTTTACTGTCCATAATCCTAAAATACCACAACCTCATATTGGTTGCCTGGATTTAGGGCTGATCTGAATTGAAAATGTATACCCAATAATAGTTTCCAACTAGATAAAAGTGGGAAAACTACAATCCTCGCCACACTTGCTCGCTTCAGTTTCATAATATTTCACCACCAACTTTTCAAACTCAAGAGCGACCAGCCAACTCCTCTACTTATTATTAAATCGTTGTAAAAGATTTTAAGTTCCAAATGGGTTGCATACATGTATGTTTTCTCTTACAGGTATCTCGACAAGAATGAAATTCAACATTTACCTGAAGAGATATTTTCACAGTTGTCCACCTTGAAGATTTTGTACGTATGCTTAGTATACGATTGCCATATTTACTGTTATTGTTGTTTGCAAGCATAGCCTACAATTGAGAAATGACTTTATTCCAAATTTGTGATAAAATTACGGGACGAGAGACGCCGTTTCGTAATCTTCTTTCATCGCTCCTCTTCATTTCCTGACATATTCATGATAAGTTGAATATACTTCTTGGGTCTGAAAGGCTAAACATGATGTCGGTGAGAAATCCTGGAGTTCTACCAACTACTAGGTAGAACGGTTGGAACCGAGAAGAGAAATTGCAAGTCGAGTTGTATGCGTACACTGCTTTTATTAAGACAACCACCCCAACGGGATGTGAGTTCAAGAAGCACTCGGAGTATATATTTAATAAACGTTTTTATTATTTGTTTTCTTTTGCAGGAAATTGAGCTTAAACGAGATCAGTAGTTTACCGCCGAACATATTTCATGTGTTGCCAACGCTGGAGAAATTGTATGTTTGTTTACTCTTATCCTTTTTTACCTGTTTTTACGAACGAGTAGGTCCTTCTCATGATTATAAGAGAACATACTACAATTACATTTCATTGGAGTTAATATTTATACAAAAATTAAACAACTTAAAGATGGACTCGAGGAGCCAGAATTTTCCATGTCGTTAAAAGCGATTTCAGAGCTAAATTCACGATGCCGCCCCCTCCCCCCCCCCCCCCCCAACCCCCGTTGGGTATTTTTCCAAAGCGGGTTTTTTTAGTCGTGACCTAGAGATCATTCGGAGTGGGGATGAAGACCTTATCTGAAGACCTTTGTCTACAGATCACGAAAAGTAATCTCATACACATATATCCTCACTCTTCGAAAGAGAACATCTGGTAAAATCAAATTTAGTGACGTCCTACTGTGTCAGGATTATAATGGGACACTTTGCATGACCAAGCATGTTCAACGTTCGCAGAACACGAATAGGCCTTTTTACAGTAGAAAGCGAGGCTGGGGGTGACCTTGTGTTGACACAAACCGCACTGCTTTTCGTGTGTAACTACAAACTAGTTAGCATAAGAACATCATGATCTACATATGAAAATTAAAGCAGTGAAGTTTGTATCAAAACCAGGTCACCCTCAACCACGAGTCCAATGCTAAGCCAGGACAGTAAGCACTCAACTGTAAAATGGGCTATTGCTCAAGGACCGTTCGCTTAACAAAAAAGACAAAAACCTCGTTTACCACGATAAATTAACATTCAAGATCCCTTTGTCGCTATAAATGTTAGTAATCTTACCTACTGTAACTTAATATATTAATCCTAATTTAATTGAACTGCATTTCTCCTATAGCCTATAAATTAACCTCAAATTTTCTTCCATTTACAGGTACCTCAACAAGAATAAAATCCAAAATTTATCATTAGGGATTTTTTCAAACTCTTCAAAGTTAAAGAAATTGTACGTGAATGATTTGATTTGAATAATTGATAATTGCAATTGTTAACCATAGATTCCCTGGTCAGCTTTGTTTTCTTAAAGTTTGCTAAAACTTTAAAGTGAAAAGCACATAAGTACTAACTTTACAATATCCAACTCTTTAACGTACCTTTCAACTCTTCCAACTCGATAAGAGAAGGAAACTTGGTAGGTAAAAGTGAGATAGTTAATGATGGAAATCAACTGATAGTAATTAATATCTCAAAGTTGAGATCTTCTTTTATTCGGACTTTCGCGAGATGTTACACTTGTTGTGATGGATAGTTTAGTTTCAGTTTTTAATATTTTAACACGCGTATTCTTGTTTTACTTTTACAGGTCGTTGTCTGAAAACAAAATCCATAGTTTACCACCAGGAATATTTGGTAACCTAACGCAGTTGAAGGAGCTGTACGTCTGTTTACGTTTTTCTCTGCTACCCTTTTCCTTACACAAGGGCCATTTTACAACGACAGCGTCATTTCGTTTACATAGATTTGCCAAGAACATTTTCACTATTGTAGAATAGTCTACAACAGTTTCCATCATCCACAAAGTAACATCAAAAATCGCACAGTGTATGAGGCACATTCGCGATTTTTTTTGGTTTTTCACGTGAATTGCGATTCTTTATTTGATGTAAAACGACACAGATGGTGTACAGGATAAGAAATTAAGATGAAACTTTAAAAGTGCAAAGCTTTACCTGATGTTCATAATCTCTAAAATGCCACTACCTCATACTGGTTGCCTGGATTTAAGGTTAACCTGAATTGAAAATGTATGCCCAATAATAGTTTTCAACTGGATTAGAGTAGGAACTTGAACTACAATCCTCGCCACACTTGCTCCCTTCAGTTGCATAACGTTTCACCACCGACTTTCCAAACACGACAGTGACCACCCAACTCTTCTACTTATTATTAAATCATTGTAAAAGATTTTAAGTTCCAAATGGGCTGCATGTGTTTTCTCTTACAGGTATCTCGACAATAATAAAATTCAACAATTACCTGCAGAGATATTTTCACAGTTGTCAACCTTGAAGAGTTTGTACGTATGCTTAGTATACGATTGCCATATTTACTGTTATTGCTGTTTTCAAGCATAGCCTACAATTGACAAATGACCTCATTCCAATTTTGTGATAGACTGTTCGCAGCCCTCCTATTTTTCCGTGGGATTTTCGAGACCGGTAGGCTTCGATGGAACCGCCGCCATCTTTTTTTTATATAAGCGAGCGCGATCTGGGGAGAGTGTCTAAACTACCGAGGGGAGCGGGAGTGGGTGTTAGTATAGTGGGGGAGGGGAAGCGAAAAAATAGAGGGACCGTAACAGCTTCTCACTGTCTCGCGTTCCAAAGGTCCGTTGCACCAGCAACCGCAACACCTCATTGGTCAATTAGACAATAGTAGTTCTGAAGCGTTGACAGCATGACTGACGTATCTTTCACCGCCAGTTCTAAAAGTGGATAGGGCTGGCGTGTAATGTTGTGAAGATCGTGTTTTGATTATTATCTTTTGTCTCGTCGGCTTGGAATTGGAGGTTTATTGGTAAACAAACATCCTCATCGCCGCTCGCATCTTCCAACAAAACGTTCTGTGTAAAATTCGCGTCTCGGTACGGGTCGATACGGTGGACGGAACTGGTTCAGGACGGTTGAAAATCAGCGGACGCTTGGCAGGCGGCAGACTGCAGTTTTCCGTCTCTTTCGACTGCTTTGAAGTTGATGGCGAACTGTAGGGGCGACTTTTTTTTAACAATTCTCTGGGGCGAAACAACACACACAAAGCGGTTGAAACGTTGCTGATCGTGGCTTTCGTCGCAAGCGCTATTGCAAACACGTGAAGATTTCCCATCTTGTGGATCAACTTCAACTCCAAGACGTGCTTTTCAAAGATTGGCTAGAGGAATGCTAGCAACTCCAGCTCTTTTCGGGATCTTAAACAAATTTTATGTGGAAATGTACTTGTTTTGCTTCCCGAAATCGCCGACTGATATTTGAAAATAAATGTTACAAATGCGGCATGTATCTAAAGAGGTTTCGCTGTAAGCTTCACTCTATGTGTTCCGCTTGTATAACTATTGAAATTCACTTTGCAAATAGCTGATGTACTGTACTTTATTTTCATGCCTATCCTCACTCGAAAGACTTTCGCAACTTTATTTTATTTCACAACTGTACTTTGTTTCAAAATGGTACAGAAACTGTACTGTAACAAGGACTATCGTATTTCCTTCAATTTGACATGTTTATCTCTGGGGAGCATATTTTTTAGTTGATTCAATTAGTCGAGGCGGCAAAGTTTCGGCACGCCCCTCGAACACGAGACAGTGAGAAGCTGTTACAGTCTCCCTATTTTTCCCGCCGCCTCCCAACTCTGCTCCCCTCCCCTCGGTAGTTTAGACACTCTCCCCAGATCGCGCTCGTTTATACCGAAGCGTACCGGTCTCGAGAATCCCACGGAAAAATAGGGGGGCTGTGAACAGTCTAATTTTGTGATAAAATGACGAGACGAGGGGCGTCTTTTCGTAAGCTTCGTTGATCGCTCCTCTTCATTTCCTGACACGTTCATGATATTTTGAATATACTTCTTGGGTCTGAAAGGCTAAACATGACGTCGATGAGAAATCCTGGAGTTCTACCAACTGCTAGGTAGAACGGTTTGAACCCAGAAGAGTAATTGCAAGTCGAGTTGTATGCATACATTGTTTTTATTCAGGCAGCCACCCCAACGGGATGTGAGCTCAAGAAGCACTCGGAGTATATATTTAATAAACGTTTTTTTATTTATTTATTTATTTTTTTTGCAGGAATTTGAGCTTAAACGAGATCTGTAGTTTACCGCCGAACATATTTCATGTGTTGCCAACGCTGGAGAAATTGTATGTTTGTTTACTCTTATCCTTTTTTACCTGTTTTTACGAACGAGTAGGCCCTTCTCATGATTAAGAGAAGCTACTATAATTACTTTTTATTGGACTTAATATTTATACAAAAATTAAACAACTTAAAGATGGACTCGAGGAGCCAGAATTTTCCATGTCGTTAAAAGCGATTTCAGAGCTAAATTCACCATGCCCCCCCCCCCCCCCCTCCCAGCCCCCGTTGGGTATTTTTCCAAAGCGGGTTTTTTTTAGTCGTGACCTAGAGATCGTTTGGAGTGGGGATGAAGACCTAATCTGAAGACCTTCGTCTACAGATCACGAAAAGTAATTTCATACACATATATCCTCACTCTTCGAAAGAGAAGATCTGGTAAAATCAAATTTGGTGACGTCCTACTGTGACAGGATTATAATGGGACACTTTTCATGACCAAGCATGTTCAACGTTTGCAGAACACGAATAGGTATTTTTACAGTAGAAAGCGAGGCTGGGGGTGACCTTGTGTTGACACAAACCTCACTGTTCTTCATGTGTAACTACAAACTGGTTAGCATAAGAACATCATGATCTACATATGAAAAGCAGTGAAGTTTGTATTAGAACCAGGCCACCCCCAACCTCGCGTCCAATGCTAGGCCAGGACACTAAGCACTCAACTGTAAAATAGGCTATTGCTCAAGGACCGTTCGCTTAACAAAAAAGACAAAAACTTCGTTTACCACGATAAATTAACATTCAAGATCCCTTTGTCCCTATATGTGTCAGTAATCTTACCTACTGTAACTTAATCTTAATTTAGTTGAACTGCATTTCTCCTGTAGCCTGTTATTAACCTCAAATTTTCTTCCATCTACAGGTACCTCAACAAGAATAAAATCCAAAATTTATCATCAGGGATATTTTCAAACTCTTCAAAGTTGAAGAAATTGTACGTGAACAATTTGATTTGAATAACTGATAATTGCAATAGTTAACCATGGATTCCCTGGTCATAAAGGTCAAAACGTCTTAAAAGTTAACCTTTAGAACGTTCAGGCCATCGACCTCAGTATTGCTTTGCTAAAACGTTGCTAAAACTTTAAAGTGAAAAGCACATAAGAACTAATTTTACAATATTCAACTCTTCTACGTACCTTTCAACTCTTCCAACTCGATAAGGGTAGGAAACTCGGTAGGTAAAAGTAAGATAGTTAATGATGGAAATTAACTGATAGTAATTAATATCTCAAAGTTGAGATCTTCCTTTATTCGAACTTTCGCGAGATGTTATACTTGTTTTGATGGATAGTATGGTTTCAGTTTTTTAATATTTTAACACGCGTATTCTTGTTTTATTTTGACAGGTCGCTGTCCGAAAACAAAATCCATAGTTTACCACCAGGAATATTTGGTAACCTAAAGCAGTTGAAGGAGCTGTACGTCTGTTTACGTTTTTCTTTGCTACTCTTTTTATTACACAAGGGCCATTTTACAACGATAGCGTCATTTCTTTTACATAGTTTTGCCAAGAACATTTTCACTACTGTGGAAAAACCTACAACAGTTTCAATCATCCACAAAGTAACATAAAAAATCGCACAGTGTATGAGGCACACTCGCAATTTTTTTTTTTTTTTTTGGTTTTTCACGTGAATTGCGATTCTTTATTTTATTCAAAACGACACAGATGGTGTACAGGATAAGAAATTAAGATAAAACTTTAGTGCAAAGCTTTACCTCATGTTCATAATCTCTAAAATGCCACTACCTCATACTGGTTGCCTGGATTTAAGATTAACCTGAATTGAAAATGTATGTCCAATAATAGTTTCCAACTGGATAAGAGTAGGAAAACTACAATCCTCGCCATACTTGCTCCCTTCAGTTGCATAACGTTTCAGCACCGACTTTCCAAACACGACAGTGACCACCTAACTCCTCTACTTATTAAATTGTTGTAAAAGATTTTAAGTTCCAAATGGGCTGCATATGTTTTCTCTTACAGGTATCTCGACAAGAATAAAATGCAACAATTACCTGAAAAGATATTTTCTCAGTTGCACACCTTAAAGATTTTGTACATATGCTTAGTATAAGATTGCCATATTTACTGTTATTGCTGTTTGCAAGCATAGCCTACAATTGAAAAATGACCTCATTCCAAATGACGAGACCAGAGAGGCCTTTTCGTAAGCTTCTTTCATCGGTCCTCTTCATTTCCTGACACAGTGATTCATGATATGTTGAATATACTTCTTGGGTCTGAAACGCTGAACATGATGTCGATGAGAAATCCTGGAGTTCTACCAACTGTTAGGTACAACGGTGGGAACCCAGAAGAGTAATCGCGAGTCGAGTTGTATGCAGACATTGCTTTTATTAAGACAACCACCCCAACGGGATGTGAGCTCAAGAACCACTCGGAGTATATATTTAATAAACGGTTTTTTTCAATTATTATTATTATTTTTTTTTGCAGGAAATTGAGCTTAAACGAGATCCGTAGTTTACCGCCGAACATATTTCACGTGTTGCCAACACTGGAGGAATTGTATGTTTGTTTACTCTTATCCTTTTTTACCTGTTTTTACGAACAACTAGGTCCTTCTTATGATTATAAGAGAAACTTCTACAATTACGTTTTATTGGACTAAATATTTATACAAAAATTAAACAACCTAAAGATGGACTGGAGGAGCCAGAAGTTTCCATGTCGTTAAAAGCGATTTCAGGGCCAAATTCACAATGCCAACATAAGTGATGCCTTAGACGGCATAAATAGCATGATAACAGATTATTGCTTTAAATTAACATGCGCTGCTGCGAGGGATTGCAAACGAGGCAGTCTGAGAACATTGGTTTCATAGATCGAGGGGGAGAGCATCAAAAATGTTCTAAGTGACCTACTCTCCCATGTACATCCTTCAACTCTGCAGTGTTGTCTGAGATTGATTGACTCAACAGCTTTAAGTGATTAATGTGTGCCTAAGAATAGTTTCCAACGGGATAAGAGTAGGAAACTTGGTAGGTAAAAGTAAGATAGTTAATGATGGAAATCAACTGATAGTAATTAATATCTTAAAGTTGAGATCCTCCTTTGTTCGGACTTTCGTGAGATTTTATACTTGTTATGGTGGATAGTATGTTATCAGTTTTTAATATTTTAACACGCGTATTCTTGTTTTATTTTTACAGGTCGTTGTCTGGAAACAGAATCCATAGTTTACCGCCAGGAATATTTTTCAACCTAACGAAGTTGAAGAAGCTGTACGTCTGTTTACGTTTTTCTTTGCTACTCTTTACACAAGGGCCATTTTATAACGATAGCGTCATTTCTTTTACATAGATTTGCCAAGAACATTTTCACTATTGTAGAAAAGTCTACAACAGTTTCATCATCCAAAAGTAACATCAAAAATTGCACAGTGTATGAGGCACACTCGCGATTTTTTTTGGTTTTTCACGTGAATTGTAATTCTTTATTTGATGTAAAACGACACAGATGGTGTACAGGATAAGAAATTAAGAGAAAAACTTTAGTGCAAAGCTTCACCTGATGTTCATAATCTCTAAAATGCCACTACCTCATACTGGTTGCCTGGATTTAAGGTTAACCTGAATTGAAAATGTATGCCCAATAATAGATTGCAACTGGATAAGAGTAGGAAAACTACAATCCTCGCCACACTTACTCGCTTCAGTTGCATAACGTTTCACCACCGACTTTCCAAACACGACAGTGACCACCCAACTCCTCTACCTATTGTTAAATCGTTGTAAAAGATTTTAAGTTCCAAATGGGCTGCATATGTTTTCTCTTACAAGTATCTCGACAAGAATAAAATTCAACAATTACCTGAAAAGATATTTTCACAGTTGTCCACCTTGAAGATTTTGTACGTATGCTTACTATACGATTGCAATATTTACTGTTATTGCTGTTTGCAAGCATAGCCTACAATTGACAAATGACCTCATTCCAAATTTGTGATAAAATGACGAGACGAGAGACGCCTTTTCGTAAGCTTCTTTCATCGCTCCTCTTCATTTCCTGACACAGTTGTTCATGATATGTTGATATACTTCTTGGGTCTGAAACGCTAAACATGATGTCGATGAGAAATCCTGAAGTTCCACCAACTGCTGGGTAGAACGGTTTGAACCCAGAAGAGCAATTGCAAGTCGAGTTGTATGAACACATTGCTTTTATTAAGACAACCACCCCAACGGGATGTGAGCTCAAGAAGCACTCGGAGTATATATTTAATAAACGTTTTTATTATTATTATTATTATTATTGTTATTATTATTATTATTATTATTATTATTATTATTATTATTATTATTATTATTATTTTATTTTTTTTTGCAGGAATGTGAGCTCAAACGAGATGGGTAGTTTACCGCCGAACATATTTCATGTGTTGCCAACGCTGGAGGAATTGTATGTTTGTTTACTCTTATCCTTTTCTACCTGTTTTTACGAACGAGTAGGTCCTTCTTATGATTATAAGAGAAGATACTACAATTACATTTTATTGGACTAAATATTTATACAAAAATTAAACAACTTAAAGACGGACTCTAGGAGCCAGAAGTTTCCATGGCGCTAAAAGCGAATTCAGGGCCAAATTCACAATGCCAACATAAGTGATGTATTAGACGGCATAAATAGCATGACAACAGATTATTGCTTTAAATTTACATGCGCTGCTGCGAGGGATTGCAACCGAGGCACTCTGAGAACATTGGTTACATAAATCGAGGGGGAGAGCATCAAAAATATTCTAAGTGACCTACTCTCCCATGCACATACTTCAACTCTGCAGTGTTGTCTGAGATTGATTGACTCAACAGCTTTAAGTGATTAATGTGTGCCTAAGAATAGAATCCGACAGGATAAGAGTAGGAAACTTGGTAGGTAAAAGTAAGATTATAGTTAATGATGGAAATCAACTGATAGTAATTAATATCTTAAAGTTGAGATCCTCCTTTGTTCGGACTTTCGTGAGATTTTATATTTGTTATGGTGGATAGTATGTTTTCAGTTTTTAGTATTTTAACACGCGTATTCTTGTTTTATTTTTACAGGTCGTTGTCTGGAAACAGAATCCATAGTTTACCGCCAGGAATATTTTTTAACCTAACGCAGTTGAAGAAGCTGTACGTCTGTTTACGTTTTTCTTTGCTACTCTTTACACAAGGGCCATTTTATAACGATAGCGTCATTTCTTTTACATAGATTTGCCAAGAACATTTTCACTATTGTTGAAAAGTTTACAACAGTTTCCATCATCCACAAAGTAGCGCCAAAACTCCTACAGCGTATGAGGCACACTCACGATTTTTTTTTCATGTGAATTTGCAATTCTTTGATTGATTGATTAAAATTCACAAAATGACACAGATGGTGTAATCTCTAAAATACCAAAACCTCATATTTGTTGCCTGTATTTAGGGCTAACCTGAATTGAAAATGTATGCCCAATAATAGTTTCCAACTGGTTAAGAGTAGGAAAACTACAATCCTCGCCACCCTTCAGTTTCATAACGTTTCACAACCATCTTTCTAAACACGACAGTGACCACCCAACTCCTCTACTTATTATTAAATCGCAGTAAAATATTTTAAGTTCCAAATGGGTACATATGTTTTCTCTTACAGGTATCTCGACAAGAATAAAATTCAACGTTTACCTGAAGAGATATTTTCACAGTTGTCCACCTTGAAGCTTTTGTACGTACGCTTAGTATACGATTGCTATATTTACTGTTATTGCTCTTTGCAAGCATAGCCTACTACTGAGAAATGACCTCATTCCAAATTTGTGATAAAAAGACGAGACGAGGGACGCCGTTTCGTAAGCTTCTTTCATCGCTCCCTTCATTTCTTGACATATTCTTGCGTCTGAGAAATCCTGGAGTTCTACCAACTGTTAGGTAGAACGATGGGAACCCAGAAGAGTAATTGCAGGCTGAGTTGTATGCATACATTGCTTTTATTCAGACAGCCACCCCAAAGGGATGGGAGTTTCTCAAAAGAAGCAGTCGGAGTATCGATAGGGGTGTCTGCTTTTAAGGACGGTGCCTACTAATGCCGTATTTTTTGGCGATTTATGACCATGCAGGGAAGCAGATCTTAGCAAGGGCTATGGAAATTCCAAAAGAAAATTTGGGGTAACCACGTATTTTTTGAAGAAAATTAAGCAACAGTTCAGTCTAAGAAGCAGTAAAATACAAAGTAATGTATGGCATTTTTTGCAACTTAAAGCTTTGTTATCTTTGAAAAATGTATGGTCACTCCCAATTTTCTTTTTAGATACCAAAAGAACTTGCTTAGTTCCGCTTTGCCTGAATAGTTTTAAACCGCCCAAAAATATCCCTGTATTAGTAGCCACCATCCATAGGAAACCCGACTATCACGAGATGAGCAGAACTTATGCGCAGTAACAATAGTAGGCACCGTTCTTAATATTATTTTATCACCTGCTTTTTCTCCTGATATGATAAAGTGTTGCTGCTTGACTCTAATCCTTTCCTCGAGCTTTTAGAAACTCATATTTTAGAATTCTCTTCCTTGGTCGTGACGAATGTTTCCTAGAAATCTAATTCTTATTAATAAAATCATTATAAAGCTCATTAGTAGCAGACTTTACAGTTTGGTGCTGGTAGCATATGCGTCAGACAATCTTGTGTAGTGGTATTTGTCCACCACTATTCGTTTTCATCCAGAAGTATATTCTAGATAACCTAATGTCTTATATAAGTAAGGTATAAGTGCATTAGGCGGCATAAATAGCATGTTAACAGATTATTATTTTAAAATAATATGCACTGCTGCAAGGGACGACAACCAGGCAGTCTGAGTAGAACTTTGGTTTCATAAATCGAGGAAGAGAGAACATCGAAAATTTCCTATGTGACGTACTCTCCCATGTACATTCGTCATCTCTGCAGTGTTTTTGGGATTGACTGACTCCACCGCTTGGTGACAAACTTCAAAAACAACAAAATCGTGTTGAGGTCATTAATAGATCAAATTATGACACGAATTATTGAAGATCTTCTTTACTCACTTGGCTGGGACACGTTAGCTGTCAGGAAAGCGAAACAGAAGACAATTATGAAGTACAAATGCGTCAATAAGATCGCCAAAATATCGCCTTACTATCTTTGGTGCAAAGCCGGGAGAAAATTGTTTGTACCAGACCCAAGAACGTATAGTGCTAATAGCCTCCCAATGTATCTAAGGTCAGCAAATTCCATGTGTGGGGTTTTCTTTATCGGTCTCCCACACGGCAATATGTAAACAAGTAAATAGAGTTTGTAAATAGTAATATTTCTACCGTGTGTCAATGAAGTTTTGTTGTTGTTATTATCTTCGTGACCATATGTTTTGGGTGTTTGTTGAAAACTTTTCCAAGGTACACGAATGCCCAGGATTTGTTACGCGGAAGTTAATAAACGTTTTTATTACTATTTTTTGCAGGAAATTGAGCTCAAACGAGATCTGTAGTTTACCGCCGAACATATTTCATGTGTTGCCAACGCTGGAGGAATTGTATGTTTTGTTTACTCTTATCCTTTTTTACTTGTTTCACCAACGAGTAGGCCCTTCTCATGATTATAAGAGAACATACTACAATTACATTTTATTGGACTAAATAGTTATACAAAAATTACACAACTTAAATCTGACCTCTAGAAGCCAAAATTTTCCATGTCGTTAACAATTCAGTTTAAACCAAATTCACAATGCCTCCGCCCACACCTCCTGGGTATTTTTCCAAAGCGGGTGTTTTACGTCGGGGATGAAGTGGGGATGAAGACCTGATCTGAAGGCTGCAGATCACGAAAAGTAATCTCATACACATATATCCTCACTCTTGGGAAGAGAACATCTCTTAAAATTAATTTTAGTTATGTCCTACTGTGTCATGAATATAATGGGACACATTGCATGACCAGGCATGTTCAACGTTCGCAGAGAACGAATAGGCCATTTTACGGCATATAATTCATGGTAAGGTAAAGGTGACTATATGGAGGATTATGGTTAGGAGTCATGTCCTTTGTGAAATGGCCTTGGATTGGAAGCAACGCTGGAGATGACCTTGTTTGGATACAAACCTCACTGTTTTTCATATGTAACTGCAAACTAGTTAGCATAAGAACAGCATGATCTACATATGAAAAGCAGTGAAGTTTGTATCAAAACCAGGTCACCCCCAACCTCGGGTCCAATGCTAGGCCAGGACACTAAGCACACAACTGTAAAATGGGCTTTTGCCCAAGGACTCGTTTGCCACAATAAATTAACATTCAAGATCTCCTTGTCCTATGAGTGTCAGTAATCTTACCTACTGGAAGTTAATCTTAATTTAGTTGAACTGCATTTCTCCTATAGCCTATAATTAACCAGAAATTTTCTTCCATTTACAGGTACCTCTACAGGAATAAAATTCAAAATTTATCATCAGGGATATTTTCAAACTCTTCAAAGTTGACGAGATTGTACGTGAACAATTTTATTTGAATAATTGCTAATTGCAAACCATAGATTCCCTGGTCTTATGTCACAAACGTTCAAACGTCTTGAAAATGTATGAGCTTCTAGAACGTTCAGGCCATTGACTTCAGTATTATTTTGCTAGAACTTCAAAGTGAAAATTACACAAGAACTAATTTTACAATATCCAACCCTTTAACGCAGCTTTCAACTCTGAAATTCAAAATCCGACAAGTAATTTGCGTTTTTCACTATTGTCAGTTACTAACCGAGTCCGGACTGTAAGTTACGGATAGAGATTTTCCGCGGGTCATGAATCAACGGGAAAAAATGATTATCCGTAACTCACAGTACGGACCGCGAAAACGAAGTTAGTAAGATATATATTATATCTCTGCGGTTAATCGGGCGCGCGGGAAAGAAAACTAAGGGTGCTGGTTTTTTTGGAAAAATCCAAAAACGGATTTGTGATCTCAGATCATTCGGACCATGGTTCATCAAAGGAACCGATCAATCCACTCTGGACAAGGATTCGTCCATACCTTTTATGCACCATGATCCGAATGATCTGAGATAACAAATCCGTTTTTGGATTCTCCCAAAAGAAGCGCACCCTAGTTGAAGTTGAAAAATTGACCTATCACACCGCGCGTACTAACTGAGAGATATAATAAAATTGCAGCATACACTGACTGACAGAAACCAATAAAGTCAGCTTCGAAATCCACCAATCACAGTAAACAATGTAAAATTCCTGACTTTGTTGCTTTCTGACAGGTTTAACGCAATGAGGGATAGCAGTCAAAAATGTGGCGGTTACCTGAGTCTTAAAGCTCAGAGTTCCCATGTTACTGAAATGAGCAGTAACCGCTTTCTGAGTGATTTTGCTACAATAACAAAAATCGGCTACAGTAGGAGCTTAACATCGCAAGGTCACCAACGAATTCAGGAATATTTCAAACAAAAATTTTACAACTCAGAGACCGGCATTATTTACTGCGTCGACACTGAAGATAGAGTCCTCCTACATTAAGTTTCATATCTTAATTTGCACACTATATTCCTGAAAGCGTTGTTCCAATACTAAAGTAACCAACTTAACACCTTTAACGTATTTTTAATCAGGCAAGAACTGCGTAAACTATTAGAGCCCCAAACAAGTTAAACTCTTTTTTTCCTTCACAGGGACATCAGCAGCAATGGCATTAAGCAGTTGTCGGTGGATACATTTTCACACCTATCAAGCTTGACACTTTTGTACGTGAGCTTATATCTAACAGTTAACATTGCTATTACTGTTGTTATATTTGAAGATTGAATTTCCATGGTAGACTATAGCAGCACTTAGCATTGGCTACCATACAAAAGTATCGAATGAAACTACTAACTTGTCTTAAAAAGTTTAAGTTGTTTCAATAGAGCTCCCCGAAATATACTTCGCTCTGATACATCTCAGGTCTGAGTGTCTCTAAAATTTTCATCCTTAGAAGAGACGATGACGAAACGTCGTAGTTGTGGTGGTGGGGGAAGGGGGGGAAGAAATACCTCTTCGATGTCAGTCGCTTTACTGCGATTTGTGAGGGATTGTTCGCCATTATCGGATGTCTATGGGCGACATAATTAGACAAATATTTCTTCCCTTTAAACGTGCATCACAACAAAGTTCCATCCTTATTTTACCTGACTGAGGTTACTTGCAACGGTCTTTGCCCACTTTTTCATCGGAAAGTTTTACTTCCTGGCGAAAATTGGAAAAATTTGCCTTTGTTTCTGCGCTACTGGCCAAAACAGTTTGCCAAACTTTGTTGACCAGTCACTTTGGCTGGACTCTAGACTCTGATCACGTACACTGACGCCGGTCACACCCGGCACTCGTAGACGTCTTTCGTGCGTCTATACTCTAATCACAAACTCCACTACACCAATCAAAACGCGAGTTTTACACCGTACATTATATAAAACATGATCCTAACTTGATGGCCTATGAATCGGAGCTTTCACTTCTTCATATTCAGTAGCAGCTCTTACGATACCGTGTTTCCTGTGTACGTTTGTTAATTTCTATCAGTAAATCCAGGGTGAATTGAAAGTTTCTTTCTTTGGCAGATTCCTTGGGAACAACAAACTACAGCAGCTCCCTGAAAACCTGTTTTCAAACTTATCTCAACTGAAGCATTTGTAAGTATTAACAATTAGAAAGTTAGCTAATAGACTGTGATACCCAATACCACACCAGGAAAAGCATATTGGAAAAGTGGTAGTCAAGGTGACGGTGGATATGAGATATGGGCCTTCCGGGAATAGTTTTTCAGGGCGAAAATGTGGTGGAAGCCTTTAATTCCCTATGCCAACCGTTGAGGTGGGCCCACCTCAGTGGAGAGCAATTACATGATTTCATCAAGAAAATTAACGATAATAAAACAGCATGATGTTTCGAATAATTCATATCGTCATTGTCAAATGAGTAAAATGGAAATAATAGAAAGGCATATTTATAGGTATTGAAAGTGAGAAATGTGATCTACAGCATTTCATGGACCAAACATTCAAATTTTTCTCACTTTCAATACCTATAAATATGCCTTTCCGTTATTTCCATTTTACTCATTTGACAATGACGATATGAAGTCGTCGAAACGTCATGCTGTTTTATTATAGTTAATTTTCTTGATGAAATGTTTCTCTAAATCGTTTTTTATCAGAAATTACACGATTCAAGGTAAAAATCTACCTATTAGGTTAAAAGGGAAGATCTGGCTTTAGGAATGCATTCTATTTGGATAATTATAATATGTAGTACGTATGCGGGAAACACAAATCAAACCAAATCACATTGGCACTCGAATCTCTTTACGGTGGCCAAAATCTGTTGAAAAACCAAACATTGTAAGTTTTCCTAGTAGGAATTTGAAAAGGGCCTGACATGTTCTTGGATTGTTTTTCTATTGTTGTGATGGATTTTTCTGTTGGCGTTTTAGATATAGAAAAGCAATTAGTATTTTCAATCTGAATGAATAATGGCTTTATGCCACCAATTCACCTCAGTTTCAGAGAATAATAGTTAAATATCTCTGATTTACCGTCATTCGTTGACCATTGCAAGTTTCAGGAATTAAACGGTAATTTAAACATGACGGCATGAGGTTGAACGCACTTGTATTGTGAGTTTTAGTGTTAGGTTGTAGTAAGTTTTTCACAAACATGTGGTCTTATTATTATTATTATTATTATTATTATTATTATTATTATTATTATTATTATTATTATTATTATTATTTCTCCCATGGAAATGTTTTCAAGCGTTCAAGAAAATGTCCCTAATTTATTATCAAACACGTTATGTTTTCAATGTAATCGCATTCAAATGTGCTATAACACTAAACAATCTTATTTCCTTGCAGATATTTGTATTCAAATGAAATACGCAACCTCTCTTCAAGAATATTCTCCAACCTTTCATCGTTACTTGCATTGTATGTCTGTCCACCTTTATACACGTTACGTTATAGATTCCGAGACACCTTTTATTGTCCTCAATAGTAAATGATTCAACAAAGATAATTTGAAGTAAAACAATTTAGGGTTTGAAAAGCGTGTCCACCTTTTAACGTGATAGCACTCACAAAATTAGTTATTTATTGGTTTTATTCATTCAGCTGACGTGTGCTCCTTAGCTGGCGTGTACGCGCGCTCAGACACCTAAAAGCCTAGAGCCTCCTTAAACGTTTTTCTGTTTTACAGAAACATTGCTTGGAACCAAATACAAACTTTGCCTGAAGATATATTCTCAAACTTAACGAAATTGCTTATTCTGTAAGTATACTTCTGTCAGTTGTTAATATTGCATTTCATATACTTTTTATAGTAACAGAATATAGCAACAACACTCTTATAAAGTCACAGTTCCACCCATCGAATTCCAGATTTCTAGATTCACAGTACTTCGGTAGCTTATATTACCATTTCATCATGATCCCTTTTGATTTTATAGTAGTTCTTGAAGGTAGAATAGGGTATGACTATACTTTTGTAGGTGAATTTCATTAATTTGAATATAAGTTAAAGTAATTTTACGATTACTCACGGACCACTATAGTAACCAATCACGAGATTTTCCACCAGCTTGCTTGTACAAATTCTATTCTAACGTTCACAGTTACTGTTTTTATGAAGGCGAATGGTTTCCTGGGGGCCTTCCCTTCAAATATGGCAAAAAAGTCTTCACGCTCGCATACAACCGGTATATTGTGCATGTCACGCGCTTGTTAAGGGCTATTATACGACACATGTAGTTATTTCCCTTGAAAAAGGAATGTCTTGTGTGTATGCGTGTATTTAAAAGTTTACTTGTTTGTTTTCCTAAGGTACATTGAAAAAGCCTTTCTAACAAGGCCCAGATGTTACCACAAAAATAAGTTAGACTTTCGATTAATGTTGCATCTTAAAACAGCAAGGATAATATACTTCCTTAATGAAAAGACAGAAAGAATATTTTCTGTATTTAAATAGTTGATTTATCCAGAAGCCCACTCCTCCGCAAATGTCGTGGTGTCGATCGGTACATCAACCTGTTTGCTGGCATTAGCATAATTTATTTGATTTCTATGGAACAATCATTTGGGACTGTGCAGGACGTATTTTATATTGGTTCAGTTCTGTGCTATCCAGACCTAGCAATTCTAAATGTCAAGACCTTACTCAGAAACAGGAAGTAGCGAGTCCCCAACGGGAATCGAACCCATGACCTTCCAGAAAACCGATTGGGATGCTCTATCACTGAGCTGTGGGAGAACAGTATGGTAAAGTGATGCAGTTTTTTTATTATTCATGTGTCGTAAGGCCCGTATTACGCAGACAGGAACAATGACAACAGAGCTGTAAACACAGGAGACGCCATACGTTTCTCCCATAGCTCGGTGGCAGAGCACTCCAATCGGTTATCTGAAAGGTCATGGACTTAATGTCAAACCTCCTAAGAATTTGACTTGTTATTTATCTATGTTATTATTTCAAATATAACCATATTTACCTGGAATTAATTTGAAACTATAATTTTATTTTAGGATAAACGAAAAGAATGAAATCAGTCATTTACCCCAAGGCGTATTTTCCAAATTGTCTGAACTGGATTCCCTGTAAGTTTTGGTCTATTTCTCACCCTAACCCATGAGAGAGTAAAATGATTTTTTGCATGATATATATTCCAATTTGGCTTCGAGAAAAAAGTCCTGATTTGTCGAGCATCACGGAATATTCTGTAAATTATTGCACACTAAAATCCAACAATATTTCCGCCAGAATTAACAGGAAAATTCTGAAACCAAAATCTTATAAAAATGTTCTGTACTGCTCTTGGAAGTATATATTAGACAAGACTGAAAATGTCTTGAAACCATAAACCGAGAGATAATTATAATTTAATTGTCGTTAGTCTTGTCAGACATAATTCATTATCATTTTCAGCGCAGTGAGAAAAAAAAATATCGAGAGCAACAGCTATATTTCTAAAGCTATTGATATCATAGTTATGATTATATCATGCACTAATGGCGTCCTCGTCCTTCTTGCTATTTATATTACTGTATTTCACTCATGCAGCGACTTGGCAAATAACAATATTACGAGCATCACAGCGGACCTGTTTTCAAATCAGAGCTCTTTAAAATATCTGTAAGTAGTAACTTTACATACTGTATTCTGTACCATAAAGACATGGATATCAGATGAATTGAAACTATTATTTATCTACGGCCCTTTCAATTTCCAATAACACTCGAGACAGGTTAGCTAATTTCAACTGGTTCCTTAATACTGGTTGGCGGTTGACGATTTTTTTTTTCAATTCTTTCTCCCCCACCACGCAGCCCTGGTTTAAATAGGATCAAGATACTTCTTCAAATTTCCATCTTGCAACAAAAATACGATACGTTCATTGAAAGTGTTTGGCATAAAACAAACGAGCAGTTTTTCGAATCCCGAAAGTTAATCAATCTTACATAAAAGGAAAGCCGCCTTAGGCTCGTCTACCTTCTAAAGGGCCACATATTTTCAAGTCATTCTAAACATTATTAATTTTTCTTTGTTTGTTTGTTTTTCTTTTTTTGTTAGGTTCTTGCAAAACAACTCTATTAACAATATACCGAAGGAGGCATTCGTTAATCTCACAAATCTTCATTATCTGTAAGTATTACAGAGAGTGACGGCGTTTTTCAGGGAAGAACTGCATTAACACCTACTGTTGCAATTATAACCATCAATAAAGAAATACAAACATTATTGATTGCTGATTGGTTGAGATAAAAGCGTTATCAGGAAGTTTTTTTTTTTTATTGCGATAGAGGAGTGGTAAATAAAACTTGCTCCCGTTCAACCGATAGCACTCTCTTCTACAACTAGAAGCTGGCTCCTTTTTTCCGGACACAATTAATATTTTAGGGTGTGGTAAAACTATATACGTATATTTCGTGTTTATGCTATGTTTCAAAAGAACTTAGCCGTGCTGAAGCTGTCTTTCAATGCAGTTATGGGTATATTGCAAAGCTCTGCACAACCTAGTTCCCAGGGTCTCTCTTCTTACCGCCCCTTGGAGGGAGCGCTCGACCACGAGTTTAACGGCTCTGGTATGGAGTCAAACATACACTTCTCTCGTGCATTCAGTAGTATCCGCGTGCGTAGGTGATCGACTCCATAAACGCACGTTTAAGCATGCAGCAGTTATTAATACGCAAGATGTTGCGACAGGATGAAAGCAACAGCTCACGATCAGTTGTTTATCTTCCCTACAGACTGCTCTCAGATAATCCTATTCGGACCATTGGATCTGGAGCGTTCTCTGTACCAAAAGGAAAACTCTTAATGTGAGTAAATCAAAGGCGTTATTGCTTTAACTTTGCCTGCATCTTTCTTTCTCTTTATTTGTTTAAGTCTGGTGGAAGCAAACAAATAAATAAACTGGGCAGCAAAATGACGTGAACATTGAAGAATACTCCGACGGAAATTATTATTTAACTATGTTTTGGTGGCAAAATGGAGATATCTGACTTCAGCCTTTTAGGATTCATTTCATTGTTTTTAAATCAACAAGGAAAAGATTCCTAACGGAACGTAGTATTAAAGGTCAGTTTATTTTTTCCACATGTATGACGCAATCTAAGAATTGGGTTTTATTCAAACGAAAACTTAAGTTGATAGAAAGCCAGCGTACCTTGTCTGTTTTCATGTACTGACACGGTATTTGGCTGTGTTACTTACAATTATCTAGTTTTGAAGTTTTATGGTATATTCCGCTGATATTCCCTGAATGTAGTGAAATTAAAATAGAGCTTATAATTCAAGCAATAAAAGTTAAGTGCCACAGAATTACTAAGAATGCGGAAACGCAATCCGTATAAATTCTTTCGTAGTCAGGTTGCATGCATATATTTGTGATTTTCTTGCATTTGCTGTGGTTATTAAAAATGTTGGCTGAAGGACTGCTACAAATGTTGGTTTTGGGCAGATTAATGAGCTCTCTTTGTTCTTCTTTAGATTCATGATCAGGACGAAGTTAAAATACTTGACCTTTAGTTCTGTCAACGGCATATCTAATTTGACAGCCACGATGTAAGTACTCCGAAAATTAGGGCCAATTTGTACTGTTGATCGGAGTTTAGTTTAACCCAGAGGAGTGGAATTTCTAGCTATGAACGTCCGATTACTAGTTCGGCTGCTCTATCACTGAGCTACAGGAGACTCGTGGGAGCTTAGGCCATTAAACTAGGTTCATGTGAGAAACATACCGCATAATGATAGGATTTCAATGTCGATGAGCAAGGGGTATGTGTGAAAACTTTGTGAACAAATGAAAGATGGATTCGACTCCCGTGAATTTGCCCAACGTTGCTGTTTGCGAATAATATTATTCTTTATTTATTATTACTTTTCTTCCATTTGTAGAAGCTTGGAGCAAAAGGAAATCGGCACCATAAAATTCACCGACATAGACAACAGAGAACGTTGCAAGATCCAGCTGTGAGTTTCTCTTTGTTACTTGAATACACAATTCTGAAACTACTAATTCTCAAATTACTAAGGCAAATCTAAGAAAAATCTAAAAACAATTATAACTCTGGATAAACTAAGTAATGAAACAGTAGTTGATGACCTTAACTCAGTACTAACTTCCAATCTTGAAGATATATATATATCACGTGACCTGTTATTATTGTTTCTTTACCAAAAGAGAACGTAAGCATCGAAAATGGGTCATCGAGTTTACAACTGATGAACATCAATTAAAACACTTCCCTTATTACATGTATGGTTTTACCTAACATACATCTGTCCTGAATGTTTTACTTTAATATATAGTTGACGGATTGTTTAACAAAATGGGTAACGTGACCTACTAAAAGTCTTGATAGCTTTTTAATAATTTTCAAACTTATTCCGTTAAGGGCAGATTTGATGACTATGCGACAAAGGCTACAAACACACCCACTAAGTTGAGAGTCACAATTATTGAACCATTCTTGGCCTTTCTGAAAAATTTTTTTCAGCAAAGCTGTGACGTCAAAAAACACGTGACTTCTATATGTATAAACATAAAAGAACTTAAGTTTGCTTTAATTGTCCAATTATAAATTTGCAACCACTCCGGCGTTTAAAAAAAGAAACAGTTAGTTCAAAGATAAGCAGTTTCAACTCCGCGGGAATCTTAGTAAAGAATGTGGAATGCCTCATCATGCTTGAGTTGGGGATCTCGAGCTCTTGACTTAATCTACTTGAAATAATAATGTTTTTCTTGTTTCTTAATGCCTTCGGATACAGCGGTTTTGCCAAAGACGACTCCAAAAGCATCGACCTTGCAGGAAAATCTCGAGCGGGCATCTTCAATGCACTTTTGCTGTGGGCTTTCAGGGTAGCAGGCTTTGAAACATTACGTCAAGACGAAAACAAGTTGAATCCATGTCCTATTGGCAAATTTTTAAGCCCTCCTTCTGTTTATGCTGCACTTGATCTCGACATTCGTTACCCTAAGTGTATGAATTGCTCGGCAGGTAAGCCTCTCCTTAGCTTTTCTTTATTTTTAATATGGCTCACTTGGCACTGTCTCGGCCTAATCGTAAGAACATAAGGGCAAAGACCGTTGTAACGAAGAAGGGTTTAAATGGTTTTGTACTATGTATATTTTGGCCATCCGAGAAATAGTACACAACCATTTAAAAACATTCTACGTTGTATTGCTCTCTGTCTTTATATCCGATTAGATCACGGGCTTGATCCAACGTATCCCAGCAGGATTATAGCTCACGGTTGCTTCCTTGAACATTTAATTATTATTGATTGTTATACATCGCGATAAACAATGACCCTCTGATTAAAGTAAGGTTCAGGCCTTTTCAAGAAATACATTCTTTGCAAATATATAACGAACGAATATACAATACTGAGACGTGTTACTTTTTGGTTTTATTTGTGAGATATTCCCTCACTACTGTTTAATTTTTATGGGAAATTAAATTTGTACGAGATACTTTGACACATGAGGATATTTATTATGTCAATGTTTCATAACATACGTTGGTATACTTATTGGCTTTAAATCATCAAGCTATATCCCTAAGCCTTAGGTGGCTAGGGTCTTCGCAAGTCCTCTGCTTTGACCAACGAACAAGCTTTTTGAAGAAAAGCAATGAATAACGACTGCACTGGTGTTCAAATCGTTCTAACACATATCTTTGGATAATCACTTACCGTCCCAAGTGCTCCACTTAGTGATACACTTCTTCAGATTCAAAGCCTTTAAACTTCCATGTTTAGGTCCTAATAATGTTCAATCATCCCTTGATTGTTGACTTTAATTTTTACTACCGTAATTTTCTTTATCGAATGCTCACTTAAACGGTGTCCACAATTAACTGTACAGGCTAAATACCCCGACACCTAAATAAAGTGTCTTCATTATGAATTGATTTTCCCTTTAAGCTCAGATTGTTTTGCCGTTGATACAATCCGCAATTAAATACAACCATACATACCTGATGCATGTATACTCCTTTACCGTTTTAGGAGGCTTTTATTCGGACACTGAAGCGTTTGTTAATGGCAGTTGCCTAAGATGCCCCAATGGTACCTTTGTCCCGTATGAAAAAGCGCCTGGAAAGAAGAAAGGAGATTGCATCGCTTGCCCACAAGGTATAATTATCGAACATGGCAGAATATTTTGAAATGCAGGTTGCTGCTCTAAATTTATTTCAATTACTGCTACTTTGAGCCTGGTTTTCACTTAAGTCATAAGCTTTATCTCGTACGTTTAAGGGGAAAATACAGTTTTTTTGTCAAATACTGACAACGGGTGAATATGAGAATGAGGGAAATCATGGTGCTTACGTTTATTTTCGCTTACCTTTTAATGTTTTATTCATAGTAACACAGAGTTGCACTTCACATTGTTTTGCACTTTGCGGCTTTCTGTGTTACCTTGATATGGTTTTTCTCTATATTAAGATAATTCAGAAAGCTGCAAATTGTTCATTTTCAAAAACGGCACTCTTAATATCAAAGTAATCAACGCTCAAACACTTTTCGAATCCGACTAACTAGTCTTGTTTTTCAGGTTATCATATTCAACAATAGCGTGGCAACACGGCTAAATGTATAAACCACACAGCTCATAATTCTTTGATTTGTTCTGACGGTGAGCTAGCGCTCAATCGTCAGCTCTAGAATCACTTTCGAAGGGCTCGCTCAGCTAACAAAACCAAATACTTGATAATAGTAGTTCACTAACAACAAACGGCAACCATGCATAACCAAACACATTTGTTTAATTAAAGTAAGGTGCATGTAACAACAACAACAACAACAACAACAACAACAACAACAACAAAAGATTACATAAATGTTAGGCAAGAAATCAATTTAGATTTGAATATAGGTGACCTTTGTAATGGAACTAAATGCAAGCACAGTGCTCTCCCTCCTCACCTATACCATATCTCCAACTCTGGGTCCTTTGTACTATTCTTTAACTTTTCACATGTAGTCTCTGATTTTTGGGTAATCCCGACATTCTGATACTGATACTGTGAGAAAGGTCTTCGAGCCTTTTTTATCCATGTACAACTGAGTTTCATTAAATATTTTTTTGTTGGCTCGATGGGAAAGGAAGAGGTTCCAAATGTTACAAAAGGGAACATAGTTATATGGTTCCTCACAGGTATTATCCCACAAATCAAAAACTACGACTAGTATAGTATTAGCAGGATAGAATGTCATTATTAATACCGTTATTAAGTTTTGACAACTAATTTTCACTGCATTTGGGCAGCCCTTAATTCAATGACTGTACTTCAAAAGTAAATCAAGGATTAGGTCAGGAACTTGTTCAATCGAAGACAACGGAAACCCCTCATTTGCATATTCGAGATCCCGTGAGAGATCATTCGGAGCGTTGCGTTCAGTGAAGAGAGTCTGAAGAATCTTCCGCTTCAGCTAATCTACAAAAATGCTTTACATCATTCACTGAAATACACTCTCTTGTTACAATCAAAAGCTTGAACAGGCACCACGGTGTTTATTGACAAAAAATTATCAGAATTAAACAGTCCAAGTAAGGAAAGCTGCAACCAATTGTGCCAGCTAGCCATCCATCCAAGTGTATTACGTAAATGATGGCAGATACAGCATGCGGAGATCCACAAGGCTCCATTTTGGGACCGCTACTCTTTCTTGTATACGTTAACGACTTTCCAAATTCTCTACATTACGGAATAGTTAGATTATTTGCTGATGGCACTAATTTGACTTTCTCGGGATGCAGTTCGGCGGCTTTACAGGATGAAACGACCAAAGATTAAACGGAAATTACGTCTTGGCTTTCTGCTACTAAGCTTACATTAAATGTTTTAAAAACGGACTTTAATAGGATCAAGACAGAGAGTAGTGGCACTGCGTTTGAATGATGCAGTCTTGCAACAGGTGCATTCCTTAAAATGCCTGGTGTAAATATTGATCAAAATTTAACTTTGATTCCCATTTTGCTAGTATTAGGAAAAACGTAACTCGCAACGTAGGTATTCTAATCAGTAACAATTAGATTATGAGCTCGAGATTTCTATCGCGTGATAGCTGATGAGGGCGCAGCCCGAATCAGCTATCATGCATAGAAATCGAGAGCGAATAATCTAATTGTTTTAGTATAAATCTACTAGTCGTTCAAAACTAAACAAGTAAATTAATTATATCCTCATCGCAGACACTTCGAAAACGTGACAAAGCGGCCGCCATTTTGTTGAAAACTGCTACTCACTATCTATCACAGAATAGATAGCGAGTAGCGTAGCCAATCAGAGAACGGCATTCGTGATAGAACACTAGTAGATTTATACTAAAAGAGGTTAGACCTGTCTTAAACAGGCTTAACTTAATTATTATTTACAGGTCATTAATTGAATCTTACTTTACTTATTGTTGTATTGTTTGGGACTCTATAGGTGAGACCCAAATTAAAAGTCTTTAAAAACTTCAAAAACGTCCATCAATCCATTCATCCATCCATCCATCCATCCATCCATCCATCCATCCATCCATCCATTCATTCACCCATCCTATAATTCATTTATTCCATTCGTTTGTTTCTCTATTAATGATACTGTCTATCTCTTCACAGGGACTGACACCGACTCTTTTGCTGGACTGCGAGCATGCAAATGTTTGAAAAAGTTTTACCGGACTGGTTTGTTTAATGCGTGCATACCATGCAAAGATGATGGGCTAAAATGTGCCGATGACATTGCAACTCTAAAGGCTGGGTTCTGGTGGAGATGGAAAAAAGAAGATTATAAGAAAAAATACAAGGAATTTACAGAAAACTATCTGAATGCCACTGTTGAACTTAATAATCAAAACCATGTCTTGCCACCCAATCATTCGTTCACGAAGTTTGATTACAGTCTACCAAAACCACATCAATGCCCAAGGAACGAATCTTGTATTGGAGGCATAGATTCTAAATGTCACTCGGGGTACGAAGGTCCGCTGTGTGAAGTGTGCAGCGATGGATACTACAAACAACTTCAAACGTGCAAACTGTGTCCAACGAAGATATGGATGGTCGGCCAACTTTCTGTCTTGGTGACAATAATAACAATAATTATCGCAATTGTCGTGTGGACTAGTAAGAAAAAAAGCAAGAAGATTAAAGAACGTTCGTCGGTAGATATCATTCTTGGAAGGCTAAAAATTGTTATTGGATTTTATCAAGTGACATTTGGACTTCTGGAAGCATTCTCATACATACAGTGGCCAGACTGTCTAGCTCTCATTGGAAAATACTCTGAGATCCTGCAGTTAAATGTCCTTCATATTGCCCCTATTCACTGCCTCTTCCCAGGTTTGAAAGTCAATGCATTTACAAACCTCTTTGCCACACTCGCATTGAATGCTGCTGCCATAATTTTCGCACTCGCCATTTACGGTATCAGAAAGTTATGTCTAATGCGTTCAACATTAGATGACCAACAAAAAGCCATGAAAGCATCACGAACCAAAGAACTAATCTACAGGAACTTGTTTTTCCTCCTTTACGTTACTTACCTCAGTACCTGCTCTAAAACAGCGAGCGTACTCCCACTTGCTTGTCGCACGCTTTGCTTTGACCAAAAGAAAGAAGATTGTCTGACATTCCTCAAAACAGATTTCAGTGTCAGCTGTGATAGTCATAGTAAAGAATACTATCGGAGAGTTATCTTGACGTACGTTGCCGTTGGTTACGTGTTATTCCTTCCCACGGTATCGCTGGTAGCCCTTTTGAGACAACGAAAGCTGTTTGTTCCAAACAAGAATGAATACGAAAATGAAGATTCTGAAAACCACAAAGAAAAGGAGAGCACGGAAATTCTTACAGGATTACGATTCCTGTTTGAAAACTACAACCCTCGTACTTGGTATTGGGAATTTATTGATACCATGCGCAAGATAGTTCTGACATCTGGTTTGATCCTTATGGGAGGAGAGAGTAGGGTCTATGTGGGGCTTGCGTGCATAATATCAAGCATATATGCAGTCTTCTTTGCCCTCGAACAACCAATAGTGGATCCCTTCGAGAACACATTAATGCTGATATCTCTGGTTGTCACCTTCGTGAACTTGGGAATAGGGGCTGTGAGTAGAATTCCCAGCGAAAACTCCCCAGTCGCTATTGACCAGTACACGGACACCATGATGTTCAAGATATTTGTGTTTGGAGCTAACACTTTAGTCATCGCCCTCCTTGGTGGTAAGTATGATGTTGAAGACCATTTCTAAAAGAAGTGGTTTTAGCCTCCCTTTTTAAGGGTTGGTGTGAATCACTTAAATTTGTAAACTAGGCATAGAAAGATACGCATAGATAAAGCAAAAATTGCAAGGTCTCTGTCTCTGTCTCTTTCTCTCTCTCTCTCTCTCTCTCTCTCTCTCTCTCTCTCTCTCTCTCTCTCTCTCTCTCTCTCTCTCTCTCTCTCTCTCTCTCTCTCTCTCTCTCTCTCTCTCTCTCTCTCTCTCTCTCTCTCTCTCTCTCTCTCTCTCTCTCTCTCTCTCTCTCTCTCTCTCACTTTCTCTCTCTCTCGGGCAAAATGTCATACAAATATAATTTTCGTCTCAAACCTTAAAGTCATTGTTTTGAAATTATAATCAATAATTTGCTGACTTGAACATGACAGTTGAACTATCTTAAGTTAAAAGAAAAGATGTTACTAAGTATTGCAACAAGCAAAATGTTGCGTTCAATAGAGTCCGTTGTGAATAGGACCTTTTCAGGATCTGGGGAGACTCTCTTCTAGAGCTGGGTAGTTGATACCTCCACAATTAGTTGCAATAGAAATGTGAACAAGCAAATCTGAGCGAATAAAGATAAAACAGTCACTGAGTGAGAGCAAGGGTTCTGCCTTTATTCCTTCCCGCATCAATTGATGTAGAAAAGAAAATGATTCAAGGTTTACAATGTAATTTATTCACGTCGTCTATTGTCTATCTTTTCAGCCCAGTACATTACGTACGTTTTCAACTGCATCAGGCAGTGGCGAAAGAACCGCAAATGGTCCTTCTCGTGTCTTCTGGCCCTGCTACTCCCTTTGAACGAACTACAGGGGGAACTAAGTGGCATGGCTGTACGGAACATCCTTACGCAACAATTCCAATCAGGTGATATTGAAATGCCGTCAATAACTAAAACATTGAGAGAGACTGTAACACTGAACATTTCGATGGAAGAAGAAGAAGAGGAAGAAAAAGAAGAAGAGGGAGAAAAACAAAAGCTGTTACGAAAAGAGAGAACAGTGGAAGAAGAAAGAGAAGAAAAGGAAAACAACAAGGCTGAAGAAGAAAAACAAGGATTTGTTTCTGTTCCTGCTCCTGCTCCTTCCGCCACTGCTGCTGATAATGATGATGATGACAACGATGACGATGAAGACAAAGGAAAAGAAAGAGGAGACCAAGAGGAAACCATACTACTTTGTCCCCTGATTTGATGAGCGAGTCAATTCGGTAATTCTTTAAGCTCTTTAATATGAAACGAGAAATTCACACTTTTTCCATTTCAAAAGAGCCTGAATTCGAATTAAGGCAGGCCTCCTCGTCTGATAACTACCTTTTCAAAAAATATTTTCTAGAACCTTTTCTTCTAGTTGTCTTCTAATAATATCAGACGAGGCGCTTATAAATTACACATGATAAACTACTTACCCATTTTACATCACAACCATTGACAAAGCAGTTTATTAATGATAGTAATGACGTAGATGGTGATGATGATGGTGATGATGATGATGATGATGATGATCATGATCATGATAACAATAATGCTAATAATTTTGTAATACTAATCACCGTCAGCACCATTTTTGTGGCTCTCAATGGAAGAGGTCCTAACAATACTTTTTTTTAAAATTCTTAAAAAACACATAAAGACGTACATGTACAGATTTAACGTATGCCAGTTACTTCTGATAAAGAGTATGATTTTTTTAAAGAAGTGAATTATATACCGTTAACTTTTAATAACGCAAAAAGAAGGGCTTACTTACAGCAAATTATAAATGTACTTGGGCGTGCTATCTACTGATTTAATAAGTGGATGAACCATTGGCTCAAAGATGGATCACGTATAAAATATTTATGCAGATAACCTCATTTATAAACCAAAAAAGTTTTCATAAGGCTTTGTTTTCGTATTCTTACAATATAAGTAGTCTTAATTCTTTGAAACATACTTGAGGCTGTATCCCGCAAAGTATATTTAAGCACAGATGTGAGACGAAAGAAAGCAGTTATTAATACTTTACAAGTACGTACTTATTAGGAATCCGTCTTAGGTTGCATAGTTTTTTTTAATTTTGTAGTTAACTTTTGATTTACTAAGCCTTAAATTTGCAACAAAAGATGGATTTCTTTGCCGTTTGATTTGTAGACTACGAGGACATAAAAGTACACATCGTAACTGAAGTTGAGTTTCTTAGTAAAGAGTGAGGTTGTTTAATCATAGTTAATTAAGGGAGTGGTTATGAAACCTTGCCATGTTTAAAGTTGATAACAATAGTGCTGCAATTTATGTTGGAAGGGTCGCGGCCGTGCATTAATGTTTACACCACAGCTGAATATTTTAACAGGAAAATTTATATTAGCCAGCATATTTCAAAATCTATTGTAGTTAAATGTGCACGGTAAAGGCCAAAAATGTTAACAAAAACATATAACGAAGAAACTTGTTCGGATTCAATTCATATCATTCTCTTGATTTAAATTTAGTTTAATCAACGAATTGAATCACTGTGAAGGAAGTTTCGGATAAGGGTTTCCGGCATCGAAGAGAGTGTGCAAATTCAGTAGTACCGGTTTGTAAGAAAGAAAACTGGGGAATTTACTCAGTAGTAAGACTGACGGACTCTGACTTTGAAGATTCAACCAACTGTTTGGCTTTTAACTTCCGTCAATCACCGCAGCGGACATCTTAGTAAGCAATAACATTTGACTCAACAGGGTCAAAAGGTCATGTTCGTGCGCTGTGATTGGCGGATTTCGATCTGCTTTATCGTTTTGTTTAGTTTTGCGGCAGTCGGCTGTCGCCGTAATTATGATTGACGGCAATAAAACATGCAAATCGTTAGTTGGGGTTGAAGTTCCGAGCGCAGTGACTCATTTTGTATTCTGTAGTTGTGACTGCCGAGTTTAGCTCAGTGATACACACTATACTCGAATTACTATAAGAGGTCTTTAACGGAGTTGTCCTTATTATAGAAGTTGTCCTTGCTAAGGGCCCAGGTCAACTGCTTGTAAATAAGATTTCTGAAGGAGTCTATATCGCATAGAGGAATTTCAAGTCTCATGACATTTGTCAGTCTCATCAGAGCCTGGTGAATTGTCGGCAATATGTATCCGTATATATTATGGGCTTTTTGGTAAGGTGGGGTTCCACTGCAGTAACAGTTAATTGCAATTTTATCTTAAAGAAGACCATGAGACATTGCTTATTGTACCTTTCAATGACATGTGGACTATGACTCTATCAGTACAGTGGACCTCTTGCAAAACGAAGGCATATGGCTCAACTGAGTCCAAAGGTCACTTTCATACGCCGTGATTGGCTGATTTCGATCCACTATGTCGGTTTCTGTATTTTGCGTTCTGTTGGTTGTCACCACAATCATGATTGACGGCAGAAAACATGCATCTTTAGTTGGATATTGAAGTTCAGAATTTGCAAGTTATTGAAAGGCGCAGTATTTTTCTCGTTATTTATTGGACGCTGTACTTTAATTTATTTTGTTAACTGCTCAGGTCTCTAGACTCCCGCTTACGAGTGATTTGCACTCTTGACAGCCATATTAGGTCCAGTCAGTATTTTCCTGTTTGGATGGATGTCATGCTGCCAGGAGAATCTGCATTATCAACATCAAAAATACAGTCGAACCTCCCGTAAGCGACCACCCATAATCTCAAGGATATGTGGTCGCTTACGGGAGGTGGTCGCTTACCAGAGATCAGACCACAGGTCGTCTAAATTTGGGGTAATCTTCATATGATAATTGCGAGACCTAACCCTTTAGCCAGTGGTTATCGAAACCTACGCATCCTATTTACGAGATAACAGAGTTTTTTTTTACAAAGTGATTTGAGTTGGAAACGTTTGGTATTTTGGAAAAGTGGTTGCTAATGAGATGTGGTCGCTTACGAGAGGTGGTCGCCAAGGGAGGTTCGACTGTTTTACTCGGGGAGAAAAGGCAAGGCTTTAATGTTTAAAAAAAAATCCAATTATGTTACTAAGCTTTACAATAAGACAGTTAAAAGGGAAAAGATTAAGATGATCCGTAAAAATTGATTGATTGATTCAGTTGATTAATAGACAAAAGCCTTTAATAAAGCCTCAAGACCTGAAGCTACAAATTTTGCGTGTTTTGTTCTTTTTCTTTTTTTATCCATAAGGGGGTCAGACAGAAGGACATCCTTGACCCATTGGCCCCTTTATCATCAAAATCTGGCCTCGGCTGAGGGTACCACCCAACATTATTACCTTTACCACCAGAAGATGTGTGTGATAGGGAACCGATAGAGTAGAAAAACGTCTATGAAGCCTGTCTAGATTAACCCGATATAGTGTAGTGGGCTAGAGATATGCACAATCATGGTTTCCTCACAAAATTGAAGATAAGCGTTTCCCACACAGCCACAGTTGGGACTTACGTACAATATGGTTAGAAAATTGACCCATTTCCTCGCACTGTATAATTTAGAAAACTTCAAACAAGCTCAGTTCTGCAAAGTGGTAATGCACCAGAGTTTAGGCTATAATCTAGAGCAACCAACAAATATACGCCTTGTGATGGGCATTCGTTTTTGGTGCGTCATCACTATGGAACGCTTTATCCGACAGCAAGAAGCAGAAAATTATTCACATTTATGTAATGCAATTTTAAGTCGCTTTTATTTAGGAACTGCCTTTCGATTAAGATATAATATAAAGTTGTAAAATTGATGATTATTTCATTCCTTGTAGGATTACTATCTCAACTTAATTTTTCGTTTTATTTTAATTATATTAATTTTAATAGTAAAATTAGTTTTTATATTTAATTCCTTTACGAACGATTCGTTATTAAAAATTGCTCACCCGAACTCTATTTTAGATTCTATGTGTGCCTTGTGTGCTTATTTCGTATACACGAAGCAATTTCAAGGGGTTTTTATCTCCACCAAACTCTTCCTCGAAGAGTTTACCACTGTACAGCGTAATCCAAAGATGCTTGCCTTGGCTAGGAGCTATATACTGAAAACTCCTCTCAATCTCAGCTCTATGGAAGAGCTCGAAAACACTACGACGCAGAATTATCCGCCAGAATTTAAAAGGAGTTCAGATGAGCCATTCTACTAAAACTATCGCAATTCTACTTTCAAATGGGAAACCTTTTTCTCAGAAAAACACTGTAATCTTGCTATTATGCAAATATAGTGAAGCAAGTTACGTGACAAATGCTGGCAGAATACAAAGGTTATATGGCGTAAACACTCGTAGCGCCTCGGGTTCCTGATTATAACGATACTCAGGCCACTAACAGTTAACTTACATGTACATCTTTGGGCAATCTATATATATATATGATCACCTAGATAACATTAGTTATAAGGGCTAACGTTCTCCTAGCACAAGTTGCTTGTCAACCAGAGTACTTCAGTCTCACAGACTCAGTTAAAACTCAAACAGTCATCACTTTCAAAAACAAAAAGTGGCATATCAAAAACTATCAGGCAAGACGTGGTTCACTTGAGCAACCTTTGAAATCTACAAAATCAAGTTCAATAAATGTGAAATGACTACTGCAATACTACCAATCAACACGTGCATGTTAAAAAAAAAACGCTATAAAACCACTAGGGTGGGAAGAAAGGATTCCTGTTTCTGGAAGATACATGGGTATAGAAATGAAATAATAATTATATAACCAAAAAGCATTTTAACTACAAAAGGCTTCTCATTCTCGACAGACTGCACTGGAAGTGTGTGTATGGAAAATTGCCGGACTCACAACTACAATGTATCTAGAAATAAAATTATTATCTTACAAAAATTTATTGATTTATTGATTAATTAATTAATTTATTTATTCAGTATGTTTTTGTGAGGGGCACAGCGACCTTCCGAATGCGGCTGACAATAACCCATACTTAAACTTAATAATACTAAAAGCTTGTCTTTCCTAGTACAATGCGAATTCATAATCCACGAATGTATTCTTGTCCAGTATGTTTTATATGATTATTACTACTATTACGTACGGTCTACGTGATTTTCCAATATCCATTTGCATGTTTAATTTATAAGGCATTCCTGAGTTATTTAAGGTAGCAGTTTTACATGTTACAATGTACTCTCCTCAGCAGCAGTAACTGCAGGGGGCACATTGTAGTAAGGACTGGTTTCATCGTGCTTGCTGACATCCAAGTAAGGCACATCCTTCTGCATTATCATTTCCAGTTTTTCAATCAGCTGAAAGAAACTGGGGCGAGTAGATGGATTTTGCCTCCAACATTCGGTCATCAGTTCATATCTGTTGTGGATAAAAAAAAATAATGAAGTTTTTACGATAGTGATTTAAATTGTGAAAGAAATAAGATGTTATGATTTAAGCCTGGTGAACAATGCGAATGATAAGATGTATTTTTCTTCAGTGAGTGACGCAGGCATGCTTGGACATCCTTCATTCAGTTAGGATTTGATATCGATGCTCGGTGTATGCAAGATTTTTGTCACTTTAACGTAGTTTAATCGCCTAGCTCCAAGGTGTCTTTTGTAGCCCAGTGGGAAAAAAAACCGAACTATTAATCGGAATGTAATAGGTTCGACTACTGTTTGAAGAACTCGCATTTTCTTTTCCGAGTATACCTGTATCACAGACTGAAAAAATACATATATCATGCTTGAAGTTATACCCTATCTAGATCTGTACATGCAAGCCCGGTATAGGCAAAGCTGGCCAGGGTGCAGTTTTTCTGCAAAGTATGTGAACTAATTGAACACATGTTGCCCTCAACGTGCAAGAAAACCTTATCAACAGAAATCTGATGCAATAAACGAAAGTGGAATTATAGAGCAAATGTGCAATGCATGCAGTATGTCTCCCCCTTGCCATGGCATCTCATGGCTTGGAGAGTTAAATTTTGATTCTAGATTGACCGAGGTTAAGATTTACTTACACTTCATCACAGCACATTTCAGGCCTTTGCATTCGATAACCAGTGCTCAGTATTTGATACAGCTCTGTATTGGTCAACAGGGGGTATGGTGCACCTCCTAAATTGCACGAGAAATTATGTAAGTCATCGGATTATTAGAGTTGGCTACAAGTTCTGCGACCGCCAGTGGGAGGGGAACAGTTATTTTGTTTGGAAGTCACTGCTTAGAATGTATATCTTCCGCCCTCTGGCCGTTTTCTCAGACCCTTTTCCCCCAAATTAGCATTTGTAGGTTCATTGAGCCCTTGCTAAAATCTCCCATCATTTATTTGTTACAGGGACACAACTGACATCACTCCCATTGTAAGAACATTTATGGATGAACATTGACAACTCTGACAAAAGCAAAAGCCATCCAAATATGCACCGAGAACCGCAATAATCCAGTGAGGTCACAGGTAACTTCAGATATCCCCAGACAGGTTGAAAGGGGTTGGTATTCCCTCCTCCCTCCTCGTCTCCGCCCTCTTCCTGTGTACGTGCAAACGCGCAGGGTTAATTAAAAGCTTTAAGAAGAAACAAATACCTTTAAGGAAGGTTATTTCTGATAACCTGTGGCTAGATTCGCCCTGCTTAGTTAAGATGTTTTCAAAGTAAAGCCTATTATTGAACTGACACTCCGCCTGTAGCCTATTGTTAAAAACAACACTTAAGATATATCTCAACTTAAGAGGGCTTCTTGAAACTCGCCCCCGCCGGAATGTGATCTTATATTTACAAAACATGATTGGCTTACGTACCCAAGGTGGCCATTTCCCACAGAAGAACACCAAAGGCCCACCTATGAAGATAAAGGAAGCAGAAGTTATATTGTCGCTATGGTAATCTGTTATGTCAAGAAAATTATCATGCCTTGTTTGCTAATTATCAGGGATTTGTTTGACACTATTATTATGCTATCAATCGATAAAAAACATTAGTATTGATTCATCAAAGTGTAAGTGCGTGAAAGTCCTGAAATTGCAAGCCACCTTAAGTGGGGAAGCCGTTACCATTTATGAAAGAGGGTGAAGATTTCTATCAGCTCAAATGCTAAAGAAGTTAAAGCTTCCAGGGTCGAAGGCTACTCCGTTGTAAGTCTCAACTTCCACAAAGAGCACCTGCCCTCAATACTTTCAATACCAATCCATTATTGTTCAATTTGTTATTCGACGAATGATCCGACCTTAAAGGTACGATGAAATCCTGTTTTCTCTGATTGGTAGATGCCAGGGAAATGCAAATAACTAGGAGCTCATTTAAAACTGCTCAGGGTGCAATTTCCGATTGGTGAACAGTAAATTTGCAAGAGAACCATAATGCATAGGTGATAACAAGGTAAATTTGAAATGACTTCATTGGAAAGTCCACTTACACATCGCTCTTAATAGTGAAAGTGCCTTCATACAGTGCCTCTGGTGCCATCCATTTCACTGGCAGCTTCTTTGTGTTTTCAGAACTGTAGACATCCTCATAAATTTGGCGCATCAGCCCAAAATCTGAAACTTTCACTTTGTTATCACAGCCAACAAGGACATTGCGAGCTGCAAGGTCACGATGAACGAAACCTTTTTCGGCAAGGTGATTCTGGCAAAATCAAGAAAAATATGGACATTAATTTTACAGCCTAAATGACTGCAAAACCAAATTATATGTAATCCTACCTGTTAAATGTTTTAACTTGTCTAATAATAGTCAAAGATATATTTCTCAAGTGACATATAGTTTGCAAATGATTTTGGAAACTTCAAAATGGAAGAGTGTTTTCCTGTTCAAACAGACGGACAAATCAGCGTTGTTCTCAAAAAGCGGTCCTGGACAGCAACATCCAAGTCGTTCTTTCCGTCAACATCCAGTACGCTTTTTGAGGGAAACTATGGAAAGTTTTAGTAACTTTTATTTCGCACGAAAAAAGATGCATGGAATTAGTTCACGTTGGACTGTTCTGCGAAGTTCGCAGGTGTGTCCACAGTAATGCCCACAGCCCAATATATTGCATATTACGCTTGTATATGCCTTCGAAGTAGTGGTTAATGTTTAGTATACGTAAATGTCGCACCTCCATACTTATTGAATAGCTACTGTGATCGGTTAAATTTGATTACGTTATGCGATGGTGTTCATACGCGTTTAGACACTATCAGGCAACAAAGTGCATCCGGCATTTAAGCCTCCTGGGAAGACACTACCCTCCCACCAAGAAGCCTCCTTATTTATTTTATTAATTAATTAGGAACCAGCTTGAGTTCACAGAATATAAGACTTGTTTGTTTATTCCTATTGTCATTTAATATCACTCTTTGGCCGAAAAGTCAAAATGTCAGTTTCAGTGACTTGTTTTTTCCTAAGAAACATTTGGTCTTGTGCAATAAACTCAAAGAGTTTCTGGCTCTGGACTATAGATCACATAGATTCCCTTTGGCAAAGGAAGGGAATAATTACCATTCCCCTTGCGATTTGCCAGGCAAAGGAAAACAGCTGTTGCGTGGTAAAAAGGCCTGTATCTTCATCAGGAACCTCCTCAAGAGCTGAAAGCAACGTATTCACAGAAGGGATACTTTCCTGAGATCCTGATGGAATTGAAGGCAACTCTTTTTTAGGGAGATGTGCACATTCACCATTCTGAAATTTGCAAACAAAAAAAGACTGTGTCAACCATCGTGGTAATTAAGATATTTAAGCGACAAGACAATAGCACATGGTGCTCAAAGATGCTTGTTTATAGACTAAGATAGTCCACATACGATCCAAATTATGTTTTCCAAAATAAATAAATAAATAAATAAATAAAAAAATAAATAAATGCTGTGACCCAATATGATCAATATAAGTCCAACGAGTACCTCGGGGAGATTTTCTGAAGGCAAAGGGATGCCGACAATAGCGTCACTTTCATCTTGCATTGGAGTCAATTCCACCTTCTCTGGAATTTGATCTTCCTCAGCCTGTTTTGGGGAAGCTTTGCTTTCCTGTATAAAACAAAAGTAACTTTCTTACAATCTAACACTATTTTTTTCGCCTTTACTGTATATTGAATCAAAATCTACATTCAGGTAAATTTCAATGTACAATATATTCGTACCTCGGAGAGATTTTCTGATGACAAAGGGATGTCGACAATAACGTCACTACTTTCTCGCACTGGAGTCAATTCCGCCTTCGCTGGAATCTGATCTTTCTCAGCCTGCTTAGGGGGAGCTTGGCTTCCCTGTGCAAAATAATTAAGTGAAAGAATAATACAATAAGAAACAAATAAAAGTAGGAGTGAAACTTTACATCAACCAAGTGACGATTCCTCCTGGCCAGCGGGGGAGGGTGAAGTGTAAGCAAAGGTCAGTCATTCAGTTACACGCCGCGAAAAACTTAAGACACTAAATCGAAATAAAGTTAAAGGTGCAAGTTTAAAAGAAAAGGTATACTTACTTCTCCTTTTTCCAAAACATCTTTGTCATCATAATTCTCATGGTTCTGTTCATTGATCTAGAAAGCGATTATGATTAGCAAAGTTACATGTAAGTCAGTTAAAACAATTGTGTTGTAACGAGATATCATGTGGGATTCATCAATGTCAAGTGTTTTGAGAAAAGGTTGAGCCGTAATCTAAACACAATAATCAAAGCAAATGGCATACTAAATTAAATGAGAGAAATCAATCAATCAATCAATCAATCAATCAATCAATCAATCAATCAATCAATCAATTAATCAAACAATCAATCAATCAATCAATCAATCAATCGATCAATCGAGCAATCAATCAATCAATCAATCAATCAATCAATCAAACAATCAAGCAATCAATCAATCAATCGATCAATCGAGCAATCAATCAATCAATCAATCAATCAATCGATCAATCAATCAATTAATCAATTGATAAATAAATAAATATCTCATTTGATTTACATATGTTTACAGAACTTTCTATCTGTTAGGAAAAATAAAAACGAATTTACATGATATGTCCAATCAAGTGTGGAAGCCGCGAAAAGAACCAAATTGTTAGACAACTGATCTCCAATTTCAAGATGGTCTTGAGAACACCCCCCCCCCCCCTCCCAGAAAAAAATAAACAATTAAAATAAATTTAAAAAAAAGTCAAGGAAAACTGTCACTAATTTTCGATATTTCCTACCATTCTTCTCCGACGACGCAACCACTGCAACATGTCACCAAAAGGAACGTACTCTATCACCAGGAACATATGTTCCTGATGAGTACAGCAGCCAACAAGGGACACAATATTCTGGTGAAAGCCCAACAGCTTCATCTGGTCAATCTCAGCCTTGAACTCTTCCTTCTGCGCTTCAGTTGCATCATCTAAATACAAGTAAATATCACAACTTGACGTATCCCTGTCCAAGGCGGGATCATATTCTCTTATTACCTTCCCCCTTCCCTGCTTGCACAAAAGAAAGGCAATAAAAATGCGCAGTATAAATTTAATTTTGCATGTTGATTGCAAGCGATGTGCATGCGATCAAAATCGACTTTAAAACTTATTACACTGACATAGAGAAAGCTAATTAATTAACCTGAACGTCAATGGCCATTCCAGTTTGGCGAAGCGTTTTCTTAAAGACACTAACTGTACAGTTTTTTCCCTTAAACCAGGAGAGGGATTGCCCAAAGGTACCCTGCACAAACCGTTATCGCGAAGATGGGCAAAGTATCAAATAAACAGTTTATCGCTCCTACACCAAAAGGATAATGACGAACCTAACCAAACTCTCACACACCGATCTGATCCATACAAATGAATTACCATTAAATCCCCTTTTTAAATAGAACTTTTCGTATATAATCACTTGTTCCCTTTCCAAGAAATTCGTTTAAATCTTCACACTCATATGCGGCGATGTCAGGGCGTTATCTGAAACTGTCTTTCTTTTATTTTTCTCCGTTGTTGTTGTTCTTTATTTGTTTTCAATATTAATTTCAAATTACCTTTCAAAACTTTGACAGCAACTACCCGGCATGCTTTCTTCGGGTCCTCAGCCTTCTGCTTTCCATTTTGAAACAACTCAATTCCTACTCTTCTTTTGAGAGTTGCTTTGTAAACCACGCCGAACGCCCCTCTCCCGAGCTCTTCGTCGTACTCAATTTGCTCAGCAAGAATCTCCCACTTGTCAAGGGGAACGATTTCACCCAGGGAACTAGGTAATCTGAAGAAAAAAAGCAGCAAATAATTGATTGATTCGAACAAGGTCAAGCAAACAATGCGATGACTATAAACGTATTTTTCTGTGCTGTATTTGGTTACTTCTTTCAAACCCTTGAACACTCCGATACCGGATACGAGAGTTTTTCTGCCTATTGGATGCTGATAATGCAAATCCTCGTTCCATAGAATAACCGGCTGGCTGTTCCATTAGCTATTTCAGGTCTATCCCTTGCATCGTCTGTGTGTAATGCTCCATTTAGTGCAATTAATCAAGTTTCGTGCAAAACAGAGATTACGCAGGACAAACAATTTAAACCTTTCAATATTCTTGGGATGAGATTTCCTGTAGCACCAGATGCCAACAACAACAGAAGCCGACAGCAGAACTGTGGAGGCAACACCAATCGATATGTAGGCGACTGTATTCATGAAAGGCAAGTCTGTTTGTGGAGGGACGTCATTGTTGCTCTGTGCTGTTCCCGGAATGGAATAAAAATGATGGGTTATTAACAGAAAGTGACCACACCGTTAATGTTAGGAAAATCATTCAAAAGTCACCGATGATAGGTTGGAATTTCATTTGCCCCTATTTTTCAAGTTTCAATCCATCCGCGTATTAGCCATCCGCAGTCAAAGTTAATTACATTTTTAATCTGAGCACTCTCAGCTGGTAACTGTTAACAAAACTCGACAATTATTTCAATATTTGAATTCATACAAATATCGGTTTTCTGTCTTTTGAAAGATGCATTAATAACAAGTGAAATTGCTACTTTAAAAAAGGTTCCTGATTCATTCGATTTCGAACGCTTCATCTACTTATTCAACGCCCGTGAAATAAAGGTCGATGTCCAAACTGGGCCTTAAAAATAATAGAATATTATTAGGGAAGATAAAATTGTAATATTACTCTGACGAACCTTTATTACACAACTTCCCATCACAGCAGTGCCTCAAATAACCGTCCGTGTCAGTCCTATTGCAGAGATTTTGTTTTGTGCATCCATATTTGAAAAGTTTTTCAGCGTTTGAACTTTGTTGTTTCCACCCATAATAGCATTGGCCATCGTTGAAAATACACCGACGGTCTGAGCATTCTGCAGAGGTCTTGGGATTGTCACATTCGTAACATCTGAGTCCTGAATCTAAATGAATAAGGAAATCAAGATAAAGGTAAACAGTTTGTAGTCAAAATGCGCTTTTAGGGACACCATTTGGAAATAGAAAAAGGTAAAGTGATTATGTAAACAATGTATCCATATGAAGAGGGTCGTTTTCAGCAAAATATACCGATCGACATCGAGTAAAACGCCAGTCACTTGTCCACGGATGAAAGCCGCTGTCCTGAACGTGAGATTTCGTCGTCTGATCATTGGTTCCCATAACAATAGCTTACATAATTTGTGACAGGGTCATCGTGCTGCAGCAAGTTTCCAGCTAGTGTCAGCCTGTGGACTAATTATTTTGACTGTCAATTATTTGAGCCAAATTCTCATGGTTAAAAAAAGAAAGAAAAGAAAAGAAAAAAAAAAAACGGAATGGAATAAACAAAGCCGAATACGGGGTTTAAGATGGAAAACCCTGAAATCGGACAGGTGATAATCTTCGTTTATTCAAAAAATTTGAGCAAACTCTAAATAAAAATTCGTAAACGGCGCTAGTTTTCTTGATGAGCACCTTTTTGCTCTCAGAGCAAATGTCCAAATATTGGTTAAAATAAAAATAATAATAATAATAATAATAAATAAAAATTAAGATACAAGGCCAAAACAAGAAAACTTCGTTTTTAATTGCTTTTGCATTTTAGGCATTAAAATATATTAAACATCCTTAGGATTTAGGGATGTTTACCGTAATATAAGGAAAAGGAAATGTTTGTTACCTGTATTGCATAGGTCATCACTACAGCAGTCTACAGTCCTTTCATTGGTTTGCTTGCACTTGTCACTTGTAGTGCATCCTTTGTAATAAGTTGACGGAGTTCCACGGGTTATTTTTTTATGTTCCATTTTGGCACATTGGTGCACGGGTATTGGGCAGTTAACTGTTGTTTGTTTTTCAATGCAGTCATCAAACGATATGTTGCTTGAACACTGATAACAGGAGATTTCTAAAGAAAAAAGGTATTCATTAAGAAGTGGAATACTAACTGAGAAAACAAAAACAAAACAAAACAAAACAAAAAAAAAAACAAATCTGAAAAAAAAGTCACTGACTGAGGTAATGGTGACATGACATGAAAATATGTCTTCTCGATACCACTTTACATCAGCAAACAGGTATAGTGTATTCAGTTCATACTGCATTACAAAATAAAGTAGTTTCTCAGGTACAGTGAAGGACTTTTTAGAGAAGCAAGGCTCTTGAAAGCAAACACAAAAACATCCACAATGAGATGGGAAGGAAACTTCCTCTGCCACACAATACCACTTGTTTGATATTGCCCTTAAACCTGGACGTGCTTACTAGTTTAATGCTGGAGTGCTTCTTTCGAGAGACTATTTGCCAAACAGTTACCCGCGGAAATTGATGTTCTTAAAACAAATATAAGCCCGAGAAGCGAAGCTTCGAGAGCGCATATGCTAGTTTTAAGAACATCAAATTTCCAAGGGGAAAATGAAGGGCTTTCAAAGCGCGCCTGGCGTTAACAATAACGCCATTTCTAAAACCATAACTTCTCGACCCTCATCAACAAACTTCTGATAGGTTTGTAAATGTGGGCCTTAAAGACGTTTTGAACTACAGGTACTTAAGCAAAATGCTGCACTCACGTTTCAATATGTTCTGCAATTCATTTGCCAGATTTGTAAGATAACTGAACTCAATGGAAGCCACGTTGGGTTATGAGAACCTACATCATTCTTGCCTGTTTGTGCTATCGTGTACTTTGTTAAACTTACCTTTATTGCACAGTTTACCCTCACAACATTTCAAATTATTGTTTTCATTCCGTCTGCACTGGTAAGCTGACATACAGCCTTGAACTGTGACTGTGCCATTCTCTGTTTTGTGACTGTGTTTGAAACAAATATTTTCTGGAAATGGACAGTTGACTGACCAGTCAGAAGATGACGCATTGGAAGACACATTGCTTGGCCGTTGATAACAGTAGTTATCTGAAAAGAACAGGCAGACGTACGGTTATTTCTTTAAATTCAATAGCACATGTCAAGGAAGGACAAACACGTTACCAAAATGTAAATAAGGGTTATGTTTTAGTTATTGGCAATAAGAACAAAATCAAAACGCTTTTCTAGGGGCACTTCGTGATGTTGAAAGAGGTTTTGAACCTTGACCCAGTCGTTCAACTCCCGATTGAGGTAATCCAGAGTTAATGTGAAGTTTGATTCGAGTTTAACTACAAATTATCAATGATTGGTCAAAAAGATTTATGTTCCTCATTTTTAACTTCCATGAGCTTGGACAGCTTAAAAAAATAGTTTTTGACAAGCAAGATGAAAACCTCGGTTAACTGTTAATCGGAGATAGGCGTTAATCGACTTTCGAACAACCTAGCTTGGTAGAACTGGTTAATCAATAACCAAACGACGTCACGTTCTCATGTCTTTTGTTTGGCAAAGACGCATCTATTTGTTTACATAATGCCTCTACCTGGGCCTGAGGCTGCTATCTACTGAAAAAAAAATATCCCTTGTTTCCGGGCTGAGAGTTGATTGAGAGTCGTCTATTTGAATTCAATCAAGGAGGCACTCTCTAGTTCTTTTACATGAGATTGTGTGCAACCCGGTTTCTGTGGACGAGGCGTTCTTCACCACCAAAATCGACTTGGGTGGACATCTATATCCTGGAAGTATGAAGCTCCGAATTTTAGGTGTTGGAAATTTGCCAGTTTTGCATGGCGTTACCAAGGCTGAAAGTTAGCAAAGAACCTTTGTTACTATTAGTAGTTCAATTACTATTACACCATAGTGTTTTGTCTACTCAGTGAAATGGCGGCCGATCACGTTATATGGGTTTTATGAAAGTGAAGGCATCATTAATTCAAATACTCAGTCTAGATTCCGGTAACATTTCCTCTATTAAAGTGTAATTGCGAGGATATTTAGTAATGTTACGAACTAGTACCTGGAGCTTGCTTTTCACATATATAAAAACTTCGTGTTGTGCAGCTCTCTTTATCCGTCTGACCATCACCAGTTTTCATTTTCATACAGTTACCATTGTTTTTTTCGTCGATCCACACATGCTATTAACAGAGAAAAAGTTTATTATTTAAGGAACCTGGATAATATTGTCATTGATTCAAACTTAAATTCAAGTTTTCAAACCTTAAAGCAATCTTCAACTCGTTCATTACCTAGGTAAAGGCACACCATTTTTAATAAAATTTATTTGAGCTCAAACAGTGAAATTAACTTCTTAATGCTATCACGGTGAGTTTCTTTTGTTCTCTCAACCAATAATGCGAGACGTTGCAAACGGTGCAGGTCGCCCAAAGTAATGTTCTTGGATAGCTTTAAATTACTACAGAAATTTGTCACCATAATCGCTAGTTATGTTCTAGTCCAATTGCAGTCACTTCAGTGATTCTGAAAGTGAAATTAAAAACATTGCTCTTAATGTATGTTTGTGACACGTAAGTAACAGTAGCCGTTAACTTTCTGAAATGGAGAATTTAGAGGGCTAAAATATACTTAGCCACCTGCTCTAAGCCAATAACAAAGAAGGAAATAAAGTAGCCAACCAATCAGAACTGAAAACCATTCAACTGTTCGTGCCGTTTTCTTGCTTGTTTAACTGGAAGTGCTGCGATCTACAAGGAAATTGTTTTGAGCTACAAAATGGCTGAAAAACCAAACGAAGAGGCAAATTCTAATTCGTCTCATCTAGATGCAGAAGCCTTACAGAAACTTGGAGACGATGGTGGAAATAATTCCAGTTGTAGTTCCATGGCCGGAGGCAAAGTGAATGTAAATTTCTTTTCGTCGAGCGAAACGCTCTCAGTTTAGCAATTGCACAATTAATTTTAACACTTGTAAGTGACTATTTCCTTGCTATTTGCTAAATTTTGTTATTTTCCTTTTGGAAACTTGGAAGCAAGGATTCTTTTGACAAATTATGTGGTGTTCTGCCAAAGTTTTAAGCTTATGTGACAGTGAAACCTTTTGTACTGAATAAAATAAACTCCGACGCGACGCCGGCAGCGTTAAAGATATCGCTTACTATACTGTATTTGATTCCTTTTCAGAATGGCCTCTGAAATTATTATAATAGTAATACAGTTGATGTTCTTTCGAGTAAATGTATTTTTGGCCCTTCTCAAAACTCATCTTAAAATAAGCCTGTGTCGGGCCGAAGAGGTATTCTCAACTCTATGGTCGTTAACTCTCCCCGAAATATCTTTATCTTAAAGTTTATCAACGTCCCCTCACTAAAAAGCCCATTAACTAAGCCAAGTCTGGTGGCGAAATGGGCAAACAAATTGTACACAGAAGAGCGATTGTCAAAATACCAAAACTGAATGATTTCCCGTCCACCAATGGTCTTTAGTGATGCAATAAATGTAGAAATGACGTTGTTTGAAATCGGTGAATATTTTGTTACCTTCTTAGGTGTCTTTGTCGGTCGTTTCCCTATCAATTTTAATACGTATGAACTGCTAATTCCTTGTAAGCTTCTTATAATTGATATCTGTCAGCTATTCTCACTTACTGTTGTTGTTTTCTTAATGTCTGTAACACCCATGTACACCTCCAGAAAACGCTTCTCGTTTGCGTCATCTATTTTCACCATGCTGCTGTTAGATTTAATGCACTGCTCCCGTGCTACATCCCATTTTTTCACTTCTTCACTTGATTTGTAGCAGGACGAACCATTTAGAAACCATTTATCGGGACAAGCTATTGGACCTAAATGGAAAGTGGACGCAGTTAACTTCCGAGGCACCTCAGTCAATATTAAAGGTTACTTTCCAAAATGTTTGGTTCAAACAGAAATTTCCTAAAACAAATGGACGACGATTACTGTAATTTTTGCCCCAACGTTTTATTTCCACTTTGTTGTCATCTTGTGCCATCATTGCGCCAACACTTAAGTTTTTGGATCTACCAATGATATCGTAACTTTAATTTAGAACGAACCAGAAAATAGCCTTTCCATTTGATACTGAACTTTGAAACTGTTTAATGGCTAATTATATTTTAGGTTTAAAACCGCATCTCGCCTTCAAGAAAACGAAAGGTTGCTCCCCCTACATGCATTGTATGTATGTATCTTCTGCAAAAATTTATGTCCTGCAGGTGTTTGCTTTGTTTTATGAAATAAGTTTTGATCAGGTTATCACGTTTAAACTGCCTATCTTTTTCTAATGCTTTCTTTAGAGCAGTATACCTTTAGGTCTTTCACAGATGAAATGCTCGTTTTCCTTGCAACTGCATTTAGTAAAATTCCAACCATTTCTTGACAGTTCAGCGCAATGGATTTTTCTGTAACTTGAATTGCCGTCGATCCAGTCAGCGAAAACTGAACTATTGAAAGGTGAACCATCACTCCATAGATATCCTCCCTGAGACCAGTAAACCAAGCCAATCCAGGCGTTATGCTGTGAAGACAGGTCCTTCACAAATTCCATTTCCTTTTCATTCGCTATGCTGACGAGATTTGCTCCTAACCCAAGACACACTCTTAAAGCTTTCAGCCAGTCAAATCTGCTTGAGTGTACGTAATTATTCTCCACCTTGTAGCAAGAGTTATTAAACTCTTTCCAAGCATCTGGGCAAACTAAGGCTACGAAATAGACGAAGAATCGATAATATCTCTGTGTCAATTTTTTTTTTTATATCTGTTATGAAAAAAATGAAACTCAAGCTGCAGAAACGTTTTTGACCAAACAATAAGCCCATAAACGGGTTGACAATTTAAGATAGTCAATGCAATAACCAAAAATACATGCACATATAGAAAACAGCAAAATTTTTCTCAACCAAGTCTTAAGCTTAATCTACAAAAGGGATTCAAGAGTTCTGGCTCATTTTATCACACAATAATTATTTACCAGCTTCAGCCATTGATACGCACAGAAGAAGTATAACAAGTGAATGCATCTTGACCATTGTGTCAATGAAAATGAACCTAGAAACACAAGAAGGATAACAATAATAAAAATAAAATAACAAATGAAATATATAATTTTTAAAATTCCAACCTAAATGTTAGGTTTTAGGTAAGTTATGTAAATTTCTGTTGGGGATGCATGAATATTCTCATTTACTACAATGAAGCAAATAATGTACATCTTGCGTACTCCTTCCCGGCTGTACATAATCATGGACCTCTAGTAAGAAAAACTTCCTGTAGTTCTGGCTAAACTTAACTATATTTTCAAAAGCCATTGTTTTAATGCGCATTATTCAGGGGAGCACAGGGGAGAGGTACTTCAAAGAGCTCTTAGCTTACCAGAGTTCAACTGATCTCGACACCTTTACCTTAACCGTTCAGTTAAGAAAATGATGCCTCAACTATGATAGGTAGATATAATGCCAAATGTCATCCCATTCAAGTTAGATTTGAAAAATGGTATCGGTCGACTTTCGAGCATGTGTACTCGTAGTAAATGCGAAATGTTCACTACAGTTTCAGTGAACGGGAGGACTTTGTTGTATGCAGCATACTGATGAAAGAGGCCTAGGATAATAAGAACTAATCATACGATTGGGAATTTGTTGAAGACGGCAAAACAGGATTCAATGTACTTGCGGACGAGATGAAGAAGGTTCGAATTTAAAGCGGACGAAAAATGTGATCTTTAATTTGTTTCCTGACAAAAATGACTGACTTGAAATGTGTTTTAGGATAGAAAAACGCATTTTTCAAATTGGCCTACAGTCCTCACAATCTGCCAGAAAATGAAAGTGAATATTTTCCTTCAGTAGGTGGCTCTGTGATAATTGGTGAGCCAAAGCTGTCTGCTTCTTCCTTAAGGTTAATTTCGCATTATCGATATGTTTTTACCATCTGGTAATACAACATGACTGCTTCCTCATAAACAAACCTGAGCGATCTCACTTACAGCATCATAGGTACGAAGACTGGTTTAGTAAAAGTTTTTTTTTTTTTTTGAAAACTGCAAAACGATCGAGGTTAAGTTAAAACCATAATTTGTTTTGCGTTGCTTATTACATCGGCTGACTGTTTGATCAGTGTAATAGGCGTCTTCCCCTCCAGCTATAGATGCAATTAAATAAATAACTCCTAACCGAAAAGAAATTTAGAATCGTTTACATTTGGGAACATTTTAAAATACTATACACCTTGAAACCTGGGCGAATAGCCATCCCAAAACAATTCAACAGTGAATAAAAGAAATTACAACAGTTTTAACGAGTTCTTTCTTTTCTGGCCGTTAAAAAGCTAAATACAGCAAAGCGAACAATCACGGGCCCATCCAGCTGCATGATATGATTTTTATGTGGTATTTCGCCCCCTTCAAATTTTATGAATTCAATACGATTGGCTCCTCTTTATCATTGTTTCTGATCAGAGGAGATCTCCTTAGTCCCTGTGAACAACTTTTGGCGGAAAATACATGTACACGGGGAGTAAAAATAAAAACAAATTAAAGAAATATTGTAACTACAATTCACCCATTTTTTACTCTAAAAGAAGCAAATTTCGTTAAGTCTTTGCCGGCTGCATGATATTCTTGAACTCAAGCGTACAGAACGACGCAAGGACATTGCATTTGCTTAGCTTAGAAAGCATCACGTAATTTAAAGGATAACGGTCAATTCTTATCTATTCATCAGCGTCATCGAAAGGAGTAAAACCTACCAAGCTAATAATGTCCATAATTCACGTTGAATACAGCTGGATAAACGGCAGACGTTTTCTGCCAAGCATTTTTCTCAGCTTTTAAAACTTTTCTTGTAACTTGCTAACATACTTCAACCGACTACTGTTTAGTAGGGTACGTCCACAATAATGTGTGCTAAAAAGTTATCGCTATCATCGGTTTATTTTACAACTGATAAAGCGATCGAAAATGGTGTATTAATTAACGTTTTTCACCAAGTCTCTATTTTCAAGCTACTGTCAACCCAGTTTGCTTCTCAAAAACGACCTATCCAAAATAAAAACTATCACAATTTGATACTCTTCAACATACCTTCAAGTGAAATTTCATGCTAAGCCATGATATTTAGGGCGCTAAAATAGTTCCCTCGTTGTCCGTAGCTTTCTTATCACTGGTAAACACGGTGCACGCCAGCCGGTATTAAAGGACAGAAATGGAATATTTAAGTATGCCAGCAATGTTCTTCCAGGTTAATTGTCGTATGCATGTATGATCAGACGGACAAATGGCCTGTTTTCGTTTTGATTGTTTCTTTTCTAATTAGGTCTCTAATAGCGACTGCCAATAGTTCGCCTGATAAAGCAATCATTCTTGTATTCTTAGCGATGCATGACGCATCATTATAATATGACAGGTTATCATTATCTTAACGTATGGAAATAAGCTCTCCCGTGACTTCTAATTGCAAAGGTTCTGCACTCGACGATTATGCGTTTTCGAATTTTAATTAAAATGATATTTTAAAAGACAAAAATAGCAATGAAACAGCAGAATATACGGAAAAAATGATTTCTATTTATAGAGAATGAACACGTCCTTATATTTTAACTTTTCAGAGTGTACTTTTAGACTGAATTTCAGCTTCATTTAAGGATGTGTCTCTCATCCTCGTTCTAACAACTTTCCCCCGTTGAAGGCAATCGGTAGATAAGGGTTTCCAGAAGTTGAATTCATCTTCGTCGAGTAATCACGCAATTTGATAGCCAGTTCCAGCTTCTTCATTTTTTTTTTTGGATTATTTTTTCAGCTTGTTCATTTAATAAAAAGCTAAGGAAGGTTGGTGCCGTTACTTCCATTTTTTCCTCACAATGCTGTTTTTTCTCCGCCTAACACAATAACACTTAAAACTTCACTCGAAGAACAGGTTTGCTTCTAACAAGAAACGTGCCCAACAAGATATCAGACGGTAGCTGATAAATAATTCAAACAGTTTATTTTAACGAGAAGGACGGAATCAAACAAGTAAATGAATAAAAATTAGACGAGAATGCGTTCAACACCAAAGTATAAACTTTGACACAAATGATTTATGCTCGCTTTGTTTATTTTTTGTTATATTTTTTACTATTATGTATTTAAATTTCTTTCTCTTATTATTAATATTATTCTTGACTATTTATGACTATTTATTACTTCCAACGAAGTTATACAGCAATGTCTTTATATCGCGAAAATTCCTTCTACCGCGGAATGTCTACTGATTAAGATTTCATGATGTTACTCATGAGTTATTTTTGATATCAGGAAAACGAAAGCTGCCATGTACATTTTTTTTAACTAGCCGCAAATCTTGCTGTCGATTCTTTGCCTTTTAATGCGTGCGTTTTTTGCTCACAATTTATGTTGCCCAATAGAAAGCAATCATGAAATAGAAGAAACAGCATAACTTAATAACTTGCGACGGCTGTTTCGAAAACAAAGCCTTCGAAAAAAAATTTCCTCAGGTTTTATTTTCGCAACTCCTTTAGTTACGTTAATAACAGCAAGAAACGTTCTTTTATTTATTCTTTTACCCGCAGTTCAAACATATGTTTCATATGTTCATATTAATTTATTCACCCTGCATGGGAAAATAACAAAGCCAATATGATCAGCCCTAAGTCGGTTTGATAGCTCTGGTAAAGCACTGCGCCGGTATCGCAGAGGTCTTGGGTTCGAATCCCGTTCAAGCCTGTTTTTGTTTTTTTGTTTTTTGTTTTTTTCAGGCTTTCGTTTTGCCACTGCTTAAGTTGTCGAGGTCTAACATTTACAAGAAGCGACGTAGCTATAAAAAAAAAGACTAATTTCACGAAGAGAAAAGATAATGCAGACATTAAATTTATATTAAACAGACTCAAATTCTAGATTAAAAAGGTGAAATAGTTCATACAGCAGAGACATAGGTTTTCTCTGAGAAATTTCTTTGAAAAAATATTATCATAACACGTTAAAGATTTAAGCTAACCTGCATTGCGTAAACGGCTAGGCGTAAGAACATCTGCTTTGTCTTGGTTGCCTTGTTAGACAGCACTGAAGTTCCAAACACAGCCAGAGTACTTCTTAAAAAAAGAAATTAGCTAAAGGTTTTTCGTCATCTCTCTCGATGTTTTTCTGAATTTACATTAAGTTAATTGATAACTGCTGTGTTTCTGTGACAGGTTATCTTTTAAGTCAATCGTGTCCACCTGGATAACTTCACTTAGACCGTCATTTCAAGTTGACAGTTGAAATATTAGGGTTTTCCGCTTAAGATTACCGTGTACCTTTCAGGGGTGGCTTCAGTTAAACGGATATAGCGCCTCTCAGTTACATCACAGATACCCAAAATCCTATATCAAATTAAAGCTTATAGAACTGGGTATTCAAATATTTCATTACTTTTCCAAGAAAATAAATTTCCAGGTTTTCCGTGAAGTCGAAACTTGAACGTCCAGATCGTCGTTCAAGAGTTCCAACTCAATGCGATTTTTATATTTTGGAAGTTTTTTTTTTTCAGGTCAGAATCCCAAAAGCTTAAAACACGCGTGTCAAGGTTTTCCTTAATTTGATTGTGTTCAAAAGTTACAGAACATTTTTAAAACCATGCGGAGTGAACGCACATGAATGCCTCTCAAGGAAAGAATTTTCAGAATTATCGAATTCCCCGACGCGTCTTTTGTTGATTATATATTTTTCTAGAATCTGGCCAAATTTCACTGAAATCGGCCAAATCGTTGTAACTCTTAAAAGTGTCCGCTCCAAGCGAAAATTAAAGTTCGAGAAAACAGGACTTGAAAAAAAAATTCGCTACACAAACAAGTACCGCCCCCTAACGCCTTTATGGAAAATCAGCCAATCATTTTGCAAGCTACTTTTTCTTCCGGTCACCTCCCGTGAAAATTTTCTTGTAGTTTTACACGTACTCGCGTTCCAGGGTAATCAACTCCTTCACCATTTTGTTGGATATCTGCGGTGTTTGTTGTACGTCGATTTTGTAATCCGTAATCGTTATGAGAAAAACAAAACGAGGACTGAAGCCGTCCTCATGAAGCAAAGCTCTTGGGCCGAAGCAGAAGCGGCAGAGGCGGGCAAAATTATTAGCACAAAGCGCTACGGAAATATCGGGGAACCACCGTAACCGCATGTATTGATCTCAGTCAAAACGAAAATTCTTGTTACTCTTCGAAAAGCCAGCGAATACATCTATTCGAGCGAAATATTGTTGAGAATAGCGCAGTTTCGAGATTGCTTATCGAAAGTTCGGCTGAAAATCGCTCTTAAATAAACGTTCCAACGGTTAATGCTGCAAACAGGAAACAAGTATCCGTTTGTCGCTTGGAAGAAAACGTTTTACTCCATTTAACGCTTTGAAATTACACTAATACGGTAAGTCTTTGTGAAAACACTACAAGGAAAAGCGGCGACTTTCTCTTTACTAGTTATCTTATAGAGACGGCCGACGTGAGAAAAGATCAAGACATAGGAATAATTATGCCTCTTGATTCTTAGCGTTATTTTTCAATTGTTTTTCGTTCTGTTTCCGCTTGCCGAGACTTGTAAGTTTTACGTGCCCGAACACACGATTTAGTGATCTGATAACGTTCAGCCGCAAATAACAATAATAATAATAAAAAAAGGCAGCTCGTGAAGCGCGATTCACGGACTCGCGAATTGCATGAAGCGCATCTCCAAATATTCGCTTGGCTGGAATATTTTAAGACCTTTACCTACTTTAAAGTGTCGCTTAAAGCTATTGTCTTCTTTTATCTCAGTTTCGTACTCAAACAAATGCAAGTTCTTTCACTAAATACAGGATATTCGAAGTGCGGTAACGTGAGGGGTTTAAGACTATAGAAAGACCGTTCGCGCGATTATCACAACGGGTGGTTACACCTGCAGTAATATGCTGTCAATCAGAGTAAAATTTACCTTCCGGTGGAAATCGCTTACATCCCAATTTCTCGGCAAATACTCACTCTTTTTTCTAAAATTCTTTTTTTGTTTGTAAGAACTTACTGGAAAGTTTAAATTTATCTAGAAAAATAAAAATCCAAAAATTTTCTCTCTGAACGTACACGGTAACTTTAAGCCAAATGGAAAGACTTTTACCGCCATACTAGCATATTAGATGCAGTTAAAATAGTGTTTGTTTTAATTGTCGGTAAGGATCACCAAGAGCGTGCAGCGATGCCGGCAGTCTTCGTGACACTCGATGGTCCACTTTTAATCCGTTTTTAGATTCCTCTTTGCTTCTTGAGTTTATTTTCTACCCATCCTTCTCGCGATCTATCTTCCTCCAGAGTTTGAACCACACCTAACAGATTTTAGAATCCTGGGAAACGGCTGAAGTGACGTTTTTGAGACCTTGAAGTAATTAATTTTTGCTTTGACGCAGAGCAAACATCGAGTATTCTGAAAAGTGAACTATAACTAGCCGACTGGAGAGATTGTTGTTTGCAAGCAGCCAACCCCTCAATAACAAGACAGGGAATCAGCGTTCTTATTACTGCTGGTATGTTGATATGCTCACCAGAATCTAGTTTTAGATTCTTGGTTCGATCGTAATGCCACATCCTGGAGAAGGTCTGGGCGGGCAATAAAATCGAGGAAGTCCCGGGTAAACTTTTTCAGCGTCAATTATTGTGCGGAAGATGGGCTGATCTGGGATGGGCCGTGTGGATCAAGTGTTGCCGTGCCTGGTCAGCAAGCCATTTTGAAAGCCCGGAAATCACTTTCTGGAGCTAGGCACGAGTAAAATCGTTTACAAAGAGCGACAAAATATAGCGCTTTTTCCACCACGATTCAGTATCGTTATGAGCTTTAACCAACGCATCGATGATGTCAGAGTTCTAATCGAATATTTTTGTTCAGAGGACTCCCCAAAACGTTCCATATCTCGTTTTCTTCTCAAGGACAGATTATGGAAAGCATGTAGTTCTTGCCTCAGTTGTTGGGCATCTGAGATCTCATCCCAGGAAGTATTGAGGGTGGATAATAAGGGAATGCCTACACCCTAGCTCATTAGGAGATTTCCTTCCCGAGATTTCCTCTTCTGCTGAGGGTCATCCATTCTTCACAGCAAATACTAACTTCTTGTTAATTAGAGCTCGGAGAACACTGCTATGACATTGCTTGAGTGTCTCTGGTAATGGTATTGGCGGTTCCTACGAAGGGCTAAGTATATACTAGTTATGCAATGCTTTCGAGTGGTATACCGTGGGATATTCACAGTATACCACGAGAAAGCACTGCATAACTAATATATCCCACATTGAATTACCTTTCCTGTTCGACGTCTGGTTCCTGGAATTAAAAATTAAGGTCAAAACTGAGGTATTCTTCTTCCATGTTTTAGTTGTTGACAGTATTTTTTTCTGAATAAAAATTTTGACCTGTCGCAGGTTCTTCTTTTCAGAGGGAAAAATTTGTAGGCCGCGAGGAACGCCAGGATTTCTTGTGGAATAATACCCGTTGTACACCGCAGAATATGCAACGGGTTTCTAGCTTCTGATTGGTTGTATTCCATGTGGCATAGGATAAAACGCGATTACCTTCGGTTTGCTGTAACACGAGAAATTAGTTTTGTAAACGGTCAGTTTGTACTGGGTTTATACAATAAAGACACAAACAAGCACAAAAGAAAAGGAAGGAAAACTTTCTCGTGTCAGGACTCCTTGATCGAGGATTATACAATATTTGTGATAGTACGAGCGCTTTCATTGGTCGATAGGTGTGCTTGGACAAGATAATGTAAACACGGTTGTGACCTCACGTTTTCTGTCTCACGCCACGAAAGGAATCGGGAACGTTTGTGCTTGATAGCCCCAAGTGAGAATCGGATGAGAGTTAAGGCCATTGAACTAGGTTCATATGACGAACCTCCTACTTTCTGCCAGGATTTGAATGCCCATGTGTGATATAAAAAAAAATGAATAAATAAAAATGCGTGTTTCCCATGAATGCTGTACATCAGTGTTTAAATAGAGCGGTGGGTGGATTTGAAACAAGATTTTTTTTTTAAGAAAGCGGGTGCAGGGGCATTGAAACAGCTCACGGTTCGCCATGGATTATATCAAGGTCGGTGAACTGCTAAAAGGCAAGTGGTAAGACAATTTAAAGCAGATTTGAACAACGTGGTAGCAGGATGAATTTTTCGTCTAGTTTCGAGTTTTTCCAGGCAAGAGATAAAAAGATCGTCATAATTGGTACCCCCATTGATATCATCGTTAGAGAAGTTCCATATTCGTGCAGCACGTTTTTTTGTTTTTGTTTTTGTTTTTTTATTTTAATTTTTCAGTTTTTGTAGTTTGGTATCTAGTGTGACAGCTGTTACAACTATCTTATCAGCACGTGTACTCCGGCCAAGGTAAATTTTCATCTATATAAACGCCAAGAGATTAGTAGACGCGACATGCTTTACAGAGCTGTCATTTGTGACTAGAAATAGGCTTCTATTTAATATAATCTTTACCTAGATCCAATCAACATAAACTTGGTCTTTGACTCAGTAATGGCATGACTTATTAGAGTCAATTTATTCTCATAGCTGTATCCCCTTAAAGGCCAATTTACACACTTGATGTTCGGAGCAACTTTTGTCACACTGCACCATAACATTTTTCTCAGACAAGGCCGCGACTCAGTTAGCCTCCCTCCCAGTCGTTTTTAGGGGACTCGTATTGAGATAATACAGAGTCCCCTAAAACGACTGCGTGGGAGGCTTCGACTGAGTCAAATCGCCCACTGTAAACCATTAACGATTTTCAGTGCGATTTAAACGCGATATCGCTGTACGCTTTCTGAAAAACTCTTCAGGCTTGTTTCAGGTTTCGATCACGTTCGAAGCTCATACATCATCAAAATTGACATCACGACGACAAATCAAGTTAAAATCACCGCGAATTGACACACGCGATTTAAAACTGAACCTTGAGTGGGCAGTCAGGTTTTAAATGCATTATAATTTTAGCATATGGCGGCCACGCGGCTTTTACTCCAGCTTCCGCTGGCGCTTTTAGTCTTCATTTTCAGCTAGAAATGGACGAACAGTGTTGGATTTCACTTTTTAGGATGTCAATGAGTTAAGGAGTTCAAATTTTGTGCTCGTTTTGGCCAGGAAGCAGTCACAGCTATTGGTAGCGAAATTATATACCCATTGCATCTGATGGAGAACAACTCAGGCGGGATGCAACTACGCTCCTAGTTACCCGTCATTATTTTACTTCCTATTGCTACTTGGAGGGGATATCGAACTAATTCCTCAGTGGTGATATTGAAGATAATTTCCTGTGTGGAATGTGCTCTAAACTTGTCACAAGTTTTACTTTAGCAAAAAAAAAAAAAAAAAAAAAGCTAATGCTGACCGAATCAGAGAGGAATTAAAAGATCTGGCTGATAATGTCACTTCGAATTCTGAGAGTAAAAAAGTTGATGAGAAGTGGAATGAATTTGAACTTGGTGTACGTGGCATTATGGACACTAACATCCCACATAAGATGTCCACTTCACCCTAAAAATAACAACAAAGCCAAAAGATCTGAAATCTAATACACTGGCAACAGTTTCGGGTCAACACGAAATGTATTCACCACAGCCTTAAATCGGCCAGAGATACTTACTTGTATAACTCTCTTGGAGAAGCTATTGAACAAAACCCAAAGCGCTACTTTTTTTGTCTTTTTCTTTGTAAAGTATCACTGTACAGTTTTTGTATTACAATACTACTCAGAGGAGGTTGGACAGCAGTTCGCAAAGCATCACGGAAGCAGTTCTCGTTCTGGCCCATGTGCTCTCAGCCGTCGAGTGGTAGAGATCTCGCGCATGGATGCGTTCGACTTCCAAGAAGATCAGTGCCATTTATTTGAAGGCAACAGCCTTATTTATCTGCACTGCTGCGACTTTTCTTATTGTTTTTCGTTTACTGTGCCAAGTTTACCGTTTTTTGAGGCTCAATGGACTCTTCGGACATTTCAATTTTTTTCATGGTACGGGAGAAAGACGCATGTGTATTCTCCCGCTTAGCGAGCCATTGCTATTGTCTCTATCTCAAATTCACATTTACATTAGGTGAATTCAAGTTCATAGCTTATATTAATATTGAATATAGTAAAAAGGAGTCTGGGAAAGTCCTTCACACAGTATTTTAAATTATTCCAGAAAAGGTCCAATTGACCCTTAGGCCAATTTGGAGCAATTTAAACAGCTCACTGTTGATGTTGTGTGTATTTCCATCGTTGAAACTTGCAACTGCCAGGTACGTCTGACCTTTGTACTCAAATGACACGAGTTCAGTCGCTCCATAGGTTGAAAACTCTATGTCTTTGATGAACTGGGATCCAGAGAACCGATAAAGAGCTGAAGAAGTGGCGTAACCTTGAGAGTCGGCATGAGCATTAGCAAAACTAAGGGACGCTTGACCGCATATGTGAAATCGATACCAATCTGAGGCTCCACGAGTGGGAATGGTCTGGAACTGAACCAAGTTGCTGCCATCCCATTTGTAAATGGGTGAGTCGAGGTTGTATTTATACTCGTTTTTATACTTGTTATACTCGTGGTAATTAGCAATAGCGAGGAATGTTTTACCATTGTGTTTGAGGGACGTCTCATCTTAGGCGCCAGAAGTCTGGACAGACTGCAGCTTGACAAACCTGTTCACTGACCACTTGTATACAGAGGAATGGACAGAAAATCCCTTACTGGAGCTTTCGTGGTCTGCAAAAACAATGAAAGTTTCATTGTTTGTAACAAACATCGTGCTTGCCATAAGGTTGTCAGTTCCTATCTCCTGGAATTTTTTTAAACTGGTTGTCCTTCCACTTGTAGATGACTGAGTTTAAATGTCTCGTGTTCGTGACGGTAAGAAACAGGTCGGGAAATGTTTGAAAGAAGTTGAAAGAGGTTGCTCCAACTGTGGCAATATCTTGCCAGACGACAAACTGTTGTCCATTCCACAGATAAACAGCAGAATTCATGTAAAATGAACCTCCATTATAGCGATTAGCAACAGCGAAATAATGTTTGTCGGCGATTGTAAAATATTCGATGTCGGGTACACCAGCCCTGTTAATGGTCTGATGCAGAGTTAACTTTCCAGTTGTATCGTTCAGTTTGTAGATAGGAGATTTTGTGTTGTAGCCAACGTCATCAGCATGATAGTTAGCGAAGGCGAGAAGCAGGCATCCATTGATATTGAACTGGTCAACAGCGATAGCACCTTTCGTTAGCAGATCTTGATATTTCTGCAGGGTAGGTAACCTACAGTCAAAATCTTGGAATAGAACAAAAACGTGGCATTTTAATGTTTAAAAACATTGAAAACGTATCAACATAATACTAATAATTTCTCAACGGTAGATTCAGTTTTTTTGCGTTAGGCTAAGCGTATTAGGGGCGGCGTTTGGTTATTAATTGTGACCAGTTGTTACTAATTGTAACGCCGCTGGCAAATTTGGCCACATTTTACCAGTAAAACAGGTTAGAATAAATTGTTTTGTCTAATTGACGCTTTAGTTAGCGTTTCCGTCGTGGTTGCGTAAGGCCCCTGCTAAACAAAAGTCAGAAACTTTGAAGATTCTTCTCCAATTTGAGTTGCTTGAGTTGGCATGCCAATACATCACACGCAAGTGACCCTTAAAGTTTGTCGCCAGAGGCCACTTTTACACCTAGATTAATAGAGATAATGTGGAGCGAATATTTTTGTCCAAGAATAAATTAATCACTTTGTTCAGCATAAAGCGTACTTAGCGGAAAGAAATCCGAGTTCTTCCTGACCTGTAACCTTCCGATTACTATTTCTATTACTGAGATATAGGAGAGTTGTAAGAGTCAGAGGCTATTCAACTTAGCTCAAACCGTGAAGGGTGTTTGCTGAAAGTAGGAACCTCCTTCTTCTTGCCTGTTTCACTCAGAAAAAAATTCCAAGTATCATTACAAACCGTACCTAAAACAACTACAGATGTAGAGGGGATTGGGAGCCAATCAAGTTGTTTAGTTACCTCTCACTGTTATTGTATCATTTCCTTTGGTCCAACTCCATGTTCATTGAATGGTGTACAACTGTAGTTCAACTGACTTACTCTTTCACCAACTGAGGTTGTATAAGTACCAGCATTACTGCCAGTTGTAGTGTTAAATAAACTCTCCTGCTCTTTGTAGAATCAATACTTTGCAGGTGGGTTGGCCTGTGCACTGCACGTTAGGCTAAAGGTTGCATTCACAACAATACAGTTCAATTCACTGGACAGGCGTGTGTTGATTGGACAATGAATGAATGAACGTTTGGTTTCTGCGGTTAGGTAGTTTTTGTGAATTCATTCGTTGAAGTTATTTGCATGCTGAGCGTTTAATAAGTGCTCTTATAGAATGCTTGCAAACATGTTGAACTTGTGTCACCCATTTGTGCATAACTGCGTTTATTTTAATTAATTCAAGTTAGAATAGAAAAGACGAGGTCACATTATCATTTACTTAGTCAAATGGAATATACATGAGAGCAATTTGTGAGCGTGAAAGAATAAAATATTTCAAAATTTAAAGGGTGTCAAATTTGGAAATAACCTTATAACCACTGTTCTCAGATGAGCCTTTCCCGAACGCGATTAAAATCCCGAACGTGTACAAATTTCACAGGAAAGTAACACGCAAAGCGATGCGAAAGAACTGCGCGTGTCTATTGACCGAAACAAAGCAGGTTTTTGCAAAACTAGTCTCCAAAAGTGTTAGGAATTCGGAAAACTGGTCATTTAAAATAGTACTTCGGTTCAGTAAATATGCACAATCTATCCTGTAATTTGTAATGTAATATCCGGAAACATAATGATAACGGGGAGGGAGTTTGAATTATTGAAGTTTGAATGTAAAGTTAAATTTACAAATCCACAGAAAAGATACTTTTAGGTAAGCGTTTGTGTTTGGACCACCAAAGTCCTTGGAAATAAATCCCAGTGAACTCCCTTGCAAAATAAGTGGCACATTTTGATTCAACTACAATTTTGATTATCAGTTTCACTGGAGGAAAAAATGGATTTTCTTAGGTTTGCCAGTAGAGCAAATGTGTAGCAAATCTTGGGCTCGAAATTTGAACTGAATTTGCGTTGGTTGGCAAAGATAATGTAAACACATATATTTTCTCCTCAACAATTTATTTGCAAATGTATAGCAAATATTACATTTGCTTTAAGTTTATCTCGTTTTTGTAACTATGGTAAATCTGTACGTTTGATGTAGATTTGCCAAGTTTTTTTTTATCATTCAAAATTAGATATTTACTTGTAGCGTAAATTCAGGAAAAAATAGTGAAAAATAACAAGTTTGCACGAATGCTTGACAACGTTTACTTATAGTAGCAATATGTACCTTTGCGTTAAATTTATTTCGATTTGCCAACGAAGGAAAACTCCAAATTTGCTGTGAATTTACTGAAGTGTCAAACACAAATTAAGAGGTTGCATCGATTTTACACAGATTTGCTTAGGGACAAATATATCCATTTAAGACCATATAAGCCAAGAGCGTTAAGGGGTTGAACTATAAATCAAATTATTTTTTAGCAACTGTTACGACCAAAAAAATGATAAATTTTATCATCGTTAAAAACAGAATACCTGAACTATTACAAAAAAGCAAAAGTCTGGGGTTCAACGATTCGACTTCGCGCCTTGGCCCTTTATACTAATTATTTCGGCTGACTTGTCTGGCTGAGTGGCACTGGGTCTGAACACATGGGCAACAGAAGTTCTTCCCGGCGTTTTATTTGGTTCAGGAAACTTTTGGCGCTCGTCTTATAAACGGTTATGAAGCTGGCTCGAGAGATATTCTGCTCGCCAAAAGGAAAGTTTCCTTCCCATAAAGCCTACTTTATTCCCAAAGCATTGGTGCAGGTTTAAGCCAGTCAAGTCTTAAAGCGTCGTTGTTCAATGCAAGGTAAGCTTCAATGTGTTACATGTATGGTCATTCATATGATTCCTGGGTGAGTTCGTTCTTTTCTGTTTCTACATATATATGCAAAAATACATACACATGGGTATCGCTACCGTTATTATAGTAACGAAATATAAACACCAACATGTGCACGCCTACAATATACGAAAGCAAAGCAGGGATACATGCATGATCTGTAGAAGTTGTGCCAGTCGACTTTGTGTCGAAGTTGTGTCTTCGACTCTTCATGCATACATTAGGGAATTAATTTGCCTGCGTTTAATTTAACCGATACACTGAGGCATAAATTTGCCTGTATTTAATTTAACCGATACACGGGGAAATTAATTTGCCTGTATTTAATTTATTAAACCAATACACTGAGACATTTATTTGCTTGTTTTTAATTTAAGCAATACACTGGGGCATTAATTTGCCTGTCTTTAATTTAAAGGATACACTGGGACATTAATTTGCTTGTTTTTAATTTATCACCGATACACTGGGGCATTAATTTACCTGTGTTTAATTTAACCGATGTACTGTTGTTCATTCTGTGCGCGATTGACCATTGATCTTGCAAGTACGTGTAAGCTTTGCTTGCCACTTTTTAGGCTATTTTGACAATTTCCTGCCACATTACGTTGGCACATGTCTTGTTCAGCTTTTACTTTGTATTACTGACAGCTTTTAAATGGTCTGATACCTGTACATATGGTCAGTTAACACTTTTGTTGAATCCGGATGTGGCTATAATTGGTTATACAAAATTAAATGTTTATATCTTATGTTTTTTTTTTTTTTGCAATGTGCAATGCTGTGATAATAATTTCATTTATCTTGTGGGTGATGACGTTTGCCTGATCTTCAAACTTAATGTACCATGCTGAGTGACCAGATTTAATAGTTTTCACAAAAAAAATTTAGCACTTACAGTGTACTTAAACACTAATTAATCGTGAGATCTTAATTTGGTGCATATTGTGAGTGGCGGCCTTTGCCCGATCTGTAAGCTTTATGGAACATGCTGAGTGACTGCAATTAATATTATTGAACCAAATTGCAGGTAGTATTTGTCACCAAAATTAATTCAGCAATTACATGAACACTTTAATTGTGAGATCTTAATTTGTTGCATATTGTGAGTGGTGGCCTTTGCCCGATCTTTAAACTTAATGGACCTTGCTGAGTGACCACAAAAACCAAAAAGCAGGTTGAAAAGAAGGCATCACAAGCCAGAGTTAACCGGATGTGAAAAAAAAAAATGGCCAATTCTGGTTTTAAGGGGTGACGTCACAAATCTGCTTAGCAGCTGTCATCGTATTCGATTTGCGGCTGCACTGTTGGAGCTTGCGGTTACGAAGACATAGCAGGATGGAATTATTGTTTTATATTGAAATAAATCTTACCAAAAGCACAGTGGCAGAGCGGAAAAAAACAATGATAAACTTTATTTGTGCTTTTTTTTCCAATGTACATAATTGATTGTTAAAATCTTGTAGTGGTAATACATAGAATTAAATTAATTATTAGTTAAAATAATGTGCAAGCAAGGAAGCTAAATAAACCATTTGGTTATCTTGTTAGCTCCCTGGCTAATTTAGGCTCTAGATAGCAGGCAAAAAAGGCAAAAAGGCAGAAAAGAAAAAATAATGAAAAAGCAAAAGGAAGGAAGAACTTATTAATTGTAAAATGTTAACTTATGTTATGAGGTCAGCATAAAAGAAAATTAGTTCATTTGTTGTTCTGACAGTAAATAACGTATAATTTGTTTCGGAAAAAGTAGCTATATGACAACTTTCGACTTTCTTGGAATTGAATTGTGTTAAAGTGGGCCCTTGAGGGAGTTTGTTGTTCTTCGATCATGCAAATGTAGACGTAGGTTTCACCCAGCAAATTTCAGCTCTATGCTCTGGGGCTTCATCTGAGATTAAGAGTCATTGTCTGTGAAAACCAGGCAGAGGTGAAAGATGGGGGTCGGCTGATTTCCTTCAAACTTTCACCATTTAATGTCTGTCCAAAATGATAATGAATGATGCTATTTAGCAATTCTCTTGCTGTTGCGTTTCGTAGTTTGACCACCCCCCCTGGTTTTGACCCTCACTGACCCTGATGTCACGCAAAATATATGCAGAATTTGAAGCTCAATAAAATATATTTCGCGTTATTTCTGGGGACTCATATCGATTGCTTGTATTGTTTATTGTCTAAAAAACGTTGTTAAAGGAAAATATCCCGACTTAACATAAAATTTAATTTTTTATAGAATTTTGCAATTTCCTTGCGATCGCGAAAATGTCTTGGGCCAAATGTGAGGCAATTTCGAAACTGTTTTTCTCAGAGGTGCGGCGTTCCTTTCCATAAATTTCTTGATTTTTTTAAAGCCAAACATCTGTTCTTCCAAAATCAACAAACTCTAACTTGAGCCATTAAAATGCGTTTGCATGAGCCACGCTCGAAGTCAAAGATGACTCGGTATTTTTGCTAATAAAGTTCCACAGCGGGTTTATCTTTCTTTCATCTTCTTCTTTTTCGTTTTTTTGTTTTTTGTTTTTGGATAAGCTCGATGAAACTATCCTAACTCTTCGAGGTAGAACTTCCCTGGAAGATTTAGTTGAGTGACGCTTTGGGCAGGAATAACATCAAATTGTTGTTAGCTCACACTTGATTTGATTATGCGTGACATGTCACGGTATTTGACAATTGTCAAACGTGATCACAAACAGAACACATTTTCCACTTTTTTTTTACATTTGCATTTTAAACTTGGTAACAACAAGCATTTCCCTGGTACTATATTAAGTCTTGGAGTCAGTCTGTTGTTGATTATTGTTAATTAAAATAAAAACAGCATCAAATACCTGTCAAACTTGCCACGGCAAAAGAACCTCCGGTATGTTCGTTACATAACAGACAATTGAAAGAACAACAAATCTTTCTTCTGTATTAAATGCGTTGGGTTCCGCCATCGATCTGAAGTTCAAGTGCTCTTTCTGGTCTATGGGTTCGCCTTGTGGCGCTGAAGGTGTTGGTTTGAAGATTTGTCCCTTGCTATCCTGTACACGAGATATTGAATCGCACTGGCTCGTCAGTCTTGGTTTGGGAAGAAAGCGTGGCGCGACGATTTCAAAGATCTCCGAAGCCGATTTGATTCTCAACAGAGCAGGTAAATTTGATGTCCCTGAAGATGAGAAGAGAGGAATGACTGTTTGCCCCAGACATCACAAGAACCTTACAACAGACTGGACCGGCCGAAAACAGACTTGTTCCACCCAAGTTATAAGGGACAACGAAAGGGTAAAACACAAACCCGACGAGTAAATGGCAAGATGTCACAAGGCATTTTTTGAGCTGCATAAAGCTGTTGTTCCCATCGGTTCAGGTTTGTTTTATTTTAACTGACTGACAGCATACTAGACTCATTTAAAAAATATAAACAACATACCATTTTCCGGCCGTGGGAATCGAACGCGAAGTTTAGCACATCTGTTTTGTTTTTGTTTCTGTTTTTACCAAGTTTAAAATGCAAATGTAAAAAAAAAGTGGAAAATGTGTTCTGTTTGTGATCACGTTTGACAATTGTCAAATACCGTGACATGTCACGCATAATCAAATCAAGTGTGAGCTAACAACAATTTGATGTTATTCCTGCCCAAAGCGTCACTCAACTAAATCTTCCAGGGAAGTTCTACCTCAAAGAGTTAGGATAGTTTCATCGAGCTTATCCAAAAACAAAAAACAAAAAAACGAAAAAGAAGAAGATGAAATAAAGATAAACCCGCTGTGGAACTTTATTAGCAAAAATACCGAGTCATCTTTGACTTCGAGCGTGGCTCATGCAAACGCATTTTAATGGCTCAAGTTAGAGTTTGTTGATTTTGGAAGAACAGATGTTTGGCTTTAAAAAAATCAAGAAATTTTTGGAAAGGAACGCCGCACCTCTGAGAAAAACAGTTTCGAAATTGCCTCACATTTGGCCCAAGACATTTTCGCGATCGCAAGGAAATTGCAAAATTCTATAAAAAATTAAATTTTATGTTAAGTCGGGATATTTTCCTTTAACAACGTTTTTTAGACAATAAACAATACAAGCAATCGATATGAGTCCCCAGAAATAACGCGAAATATATTTTATTGAGCTTCAAATTCTGCATATATTTTGCGTGACATCAGGGTCAGTGAGGGTCAAAACCAGGGGGGGTGGTCAAACTACGAAACGCAACAGCAAGAGAATTGCTAAATAGCATCATTCATTATCATTTTGGACAGACATTAAATGGTGAAAGTTTGAAGGAAATCAGCCGACCCCCATCTTTCACCTCTGCCTGGTTTTCTCAGACAATGACTCTTAATAACATAAATGATTTGATTTTTAGAGCACATTATAAACTTAGACAAATGTCAAATATAACCTTTCTGGTTCAGCCAAGCTGAAGTCCTAGTATGACTGTATGCTTGAGTGCTCTGAGATATATAATTAACACAGAAAATATAATATTTTTAGCCCAACATTATAAACCTAGGCGGATGTTATACATCTTTTCTGGTTCATCCAGGTTGATGTCCTAGCATCACTGTATGCTTGAATGCTCTGGAATATATTACATAAACAACATATTTTTTTTTCGGTGAACATTATAAACCTAGGAGAGTGTTGTATATCCTTTCTAGTTCATCCAGGTTAGAGTCCTAGCATCACTGTATGCTTGAGTGCTCTGGGATATGTATAACATAAACAATATAATTTTTTCGGTGAACATTATAAACCTAGGCGGATGTTGTATATCCTTTCTGGTTCATCCAGGTTTGAGTCCTAGCATCACTGTATGCTTGAGTGCTGTGGGATATATAACATAAACAATATAATTTTTTAGGTGAGCATTATAAACCTAGGCGGATGTTATATCTCCTTTCTGGTTCATCCAGGTTAGAGTCCTAGCATCACTGTATGCTTGAGTGCTCTGGGATATATAACATAAACAATGAATTTATTTTAGGCGAACAATATAAACCAAGGCGGATGTTACATATCCTTTCTGGTTCATCAGGGTTAGAGTTCTAGCATTACTGGATACTTGAGTGCTCTGGGATATATAACATAAACAATCAAATTTTTTCGTTGAACATTATAAACCTAGGCGGATGTTATATATCCTATCTGGTTCATCCAGGTTAGAGTCCTAGCATTACTGTATGCTTGAGTGCTTTGGGATATATAACATAAACAATATAATCTTTAAGTCAAACATCATAAACCAAGGCGGATGTTATATATCCTTTCTGGTTCATTTTGGTTGAAGTTCTAGCATCAGTGTATACTTGAGCGCTTCGGGATAATACTGGAATTTGTTTCACAACATAATTTCAACCAATGTAGCATCGAGCATTAATTAAGAAGCATTTTCATATACATTGCAAACATCACTCATATCTACAATTTAACAAAGCATGTGTAAAATGGCCTACGTCTGATCTGGAACTACTAATAACTTGAATAATTACAGGCAAATTTGTAAAATTGTATGAAGCTACAAATACAAGTATTGATATTACGGTTAATACGCAAATCATACATACACTCTACGTCATCACGATTTTATAAATAAGATACATGCATTTTGAAGAAGAGTATTTTGTGAGACAGACGTCAAAAGTATCACATACTACCATCATTAGGGACAGACGTTTTTGAGCCACGGGCGGCAACCAATTTTTCCCTTTTTTGAACGTTTTCACGCCATCGCGTTTGTCAAGCCACGTCAAGGCACAGTCACTAGAAGGAGGTTTTCTTGTTTATGGTAAATACCAAAACCCCATCACTGAAAAGGAAACATTCGACTTACGAATGCTTTCCGTGGGTCACGAACTTCTGTGCTTAAGCTCCCTATTATCTTTGAGTGGAACCCCCGCTTTACGACCACCTCGTTATTAAGACCACTTTTTTGTGTCTCTCATGCCAGTCCTTATTTTTGCAACTTCCTTTATCTGACCACCCCCTTATTACAACCACATTTTCACAGTGCGGGGGTAGTCGTATTGACGGGTTAACACAGTACCATAATTCTAACTGGCCTTTAGAAAATTGCGCTGCATCTTAATGTCTTAAAAAAAGACAGACGCTATTCCATCAGTAGACTGATCATCACCATCCTAGTACCCAAAGAAAAATGTATTTTTTACAAAATAAAACAGTCTACAAACAACTTTTGCATGTTTATAAAATAAAAATTACATAAAATTGAACACCAATCTCGTTGCCGGGCCGTACCAGAGAAAAGAACTTTTTTTCCTGTAAAATCTAACAATCGTATCATTCTCTCAAATGGCACTAAGCGTCAGAAAATCGTACGCAAACGCAACCTCAAAATGAAAGCGCACGCAAAGTTAATTGAACTTTTTAATCCCTAATATCGAAAAGCAAATTATCCTATCTTGTCCTCATACTTTTCTCTTAAAAGTACTGGGGAGAAGTGATTAAAATATCAAGAAAATTCACTTTGGGTGATCATATACTTAAAGGGACAGTATCATGGGGTTTTTGACCTTTTTTGTTAAAAATGGTGAAATAAGACCTTCACTTTGCTACAAAAGAATTCTAGAACACAAGAGAAGAGAAATCAACTCAATTCTTGACAGGGACAACTCGTACTCCGTTCTAGCGCATTTTGAAAACAAAAGTGCGACAACTTGAAAAACATTAGCCTAACATTTTTCAAGTTTCAATCCATACCGGCCTACTCTGTGTCTGGCCAGAGGCACTAATCGACAGTTTTATTGTGCTGGAGCGATAATTTATAACAAAACTAGACAATTAGTTTTTGCTTCTGTTGTCAGACAAACGTTTTTGGGTTTTGAAATGACATCAAATGTTCGTGATACTTCCCCTTTAAGTCTCATGACCTCAGGGGTTGAATAGGCGTTGGTATGAAATTAAGAAATTTAATGCTGACTACTGGTGAGGCTTTTAATCCTTAAAAAGGTTTTGACTTTGCAAAAGATGGAAAGTGAACCACCCCATGAGAAACGATGAATAGTGCTATTGGTTAAACTCGCCACTATTACATGTGAACTGGGTTCGGACATAAGCCGGGCATGATTACAATTAATTATGGCAGCGATAACTACAATATACAACCTAAAATATCATTTAGCTGCCAGCAATTAGCTCTTCTTTTTACTATTATCCTGTCAAGGCTCCCTAAGTTGAAACCAGAATAGAGCTCTCTACTGATCCCCTTTAATCAGTTGAACATTTTCTTCCCAAATGCTGACTGTCATTTCCGAAGATTTCCGACAAAGATTTAGAAACGTTTCAAACAGGTTGCTGGATTCAGCCTCTATTACTTGCAAATCTTTTAACACCGGAAATTATGTACATAAATACGGTTTGGCGTGGCAACTGATGTTTTGGCTTTGTCTACACTATGACGGATAGATCTTGTGCCAGCACTAAAACGTATCGGATAGAGCTTAAGCTTTCACACACAAAACGCCAATTACGGATCGATTTTTGTGCCGGAACGATGCTGCGCTGCTTTGGTCTTGAAAACGAATCGTCACACATCGGATAGGTTTTCGTGGCACTTTCTTGAGTAGTGTGGACAGAGAATAGAACCAAAACAGAAATCACGCAAGGAGGAGCGTGGATTGGATTCTAGTGGAAAGATGGCCGCGGTTTTGGACCACTTCTGTTCACACCAGGCCGGAGTATTTTTCACATCGGCATCAAATGCTATCCAGCATAGTGTTGACATAGCCTTATAGTACAAGAGTATTAAGGAATACTAATGCTAGTATTGCGATCGGTCAGAACATGTTACAAAGGATTTAAAGGTGTTCCCGATCTCAGTTTACGATTTTTGCTAAGTCACCTTCAGCTTGTGCACACAAGCCTTTGACTCAAAACTACACATATCCCATGCTACAACTTTTGCTTCATTTTACCTTAGTTGGGGTCACCACATTGCATAATCTAAGCCACAATAGAGTTTCTAGGGAAAGACACTGACCATAGACTCAATTCGATATTTTACCCTTTAAAGTACCATCAAAAAAGTGTCTCTTGAGATGTATAACACAAACCATTGTGCACTGCTCTTCAACCTGAAGTAAAATAACATCCTCTATGTTGACGCCACAGTAGGAGAATTCACAAATGAAATTTTTGTGCTGTAATTTCTGTCAAAGTTCCTGTTCAATTTATGCTTACTTTTCTTATTCTTTGACTTCTCTCTACCCTTTTTTCGGTACATAATTAAGTTTTGCGACCCTTATAAATACTGTATGTCTTAGTGTGATTCTGTTAAGCTCTGTTTAAAATTTTTAACTAACAAACAAAAGACTCCAACTTTTTCGCCATGTCCGTTATAACTTCGTTGTCCATTTGATACTATTTTGTTCAATTTAGACCCATTTATACAGGGGGCTGTTGTTTCCATCGTATGCAATTACAAGGTAGGTGTGACCCTTGTACTCAAACGATGTCATATCACAAGCTGCTTGAGTTGAAATCTCTCGGTATTTGATGAATGTTTGTCCTGAGGTTTGGTACACAACTGAGTTGCCACGCCAATTGGCCACACCCAGGAAAGTTTCACCACAGATCACAAATGGATGCCAGGCGAAGGCTCCATTGGTGAGAATAGACTGGTAGAGAATGAACTTGCTTCCATCCCACTTGTAAATGGACGAATTGACGTTAAATGCATGTTCTCCATTGCGAAAGTTTGCAAAGGCCAGGAATGTGTCATCATTGATATTGAACGACTTCACATCGTAGGCGCCAGTCGTCTGAAGATCTTGTATTTTGACGAAACTACCCCCTGACCACTTGAACACAGTGGAATCAATTCTGTAGCTGAAATCGTAATGGTTTGCAAAGGCAATAAAAGTTTCACTGTCGATTACAAATGCAGTGCATCCCTCGGCTCCCACAGTTCCTATCTCTTGAAACTTTTCAAACTGATTGTTCTTCCATTTGTAGATCACTGAATTGATTCTGTACCCCGAGGTATCATGGCGATAATTCGCAACCGCAAGATACTGTTCCTGTAATACCTTGAAGAAAGTGAAGCTGCTTCCTCCATTTGTCGGAATCTTTTGGAAACTGCAAACTGCAAACTGGTGTCCATTCCACTGATAAATGACGGAATTCAATATGCTTGTAGATCCGTAATAACGATTAGCAAGAGCAAGATAATGTCTATCAGCAATCATAAAATATTCAATGTCCAATCCTCCAGTAGTGTTTATGGTTTGATAGACAGAAAATTTTCCCGTTGTGTCGTTCAGTTTGTAGATAATAAGGTAATTGTAGTGAAAGCTAACGAAGGCGAGAAACAGACTTCCATTAATGCTGAACTGTTCAACAGCGTGAACACGTCCGGTTGACAGATCCTGATATTGTTTCCAGTGTAGACTACTGGAACAATCTTAGTAAAGAAACAAACACATCATTAAACTTTCAAAACTATTAATGTATCCTCGAAAGAATACAACAAAGTGACTGTGATCGTAATGTAATATTAATGTGGACTAGACAGCAAAAACTCTTCTGTTGACGTTCTGAACCTCGTTTTTCTACATTAGCTTTTTACTTCATGTTCAGCACAATTTGCAATTAGTCAGTAATAATAATAATAATAATAATAATAATAATAATAATAATAATAATAATAATAGTAATCTTTACACAGGGAGCCCACATCACGAAAGTGATATTCAGTGGGGCCCTGTAGATTGAGGTAAAAACAACTACGTTATGTTTTAAAAACTTACAAATGATTTAAAAATTGCAATTATTTAAAAGTAGGAAATACAAAGACATCAATAAGAAGTAAAAATTAGAAACAAGAATTAAAAACTAGCTAAAAACACGCTCTTTGATACGTTGCTTAAAAATTAAAAAAAAATTAATTTTATGTCTTTGAAAGACTGTTCTAAAAGGTTCCATTCCTTAATACCCTGGTAAAGGAGTCTCTTCTTTCCGTAGTTTGTTCGTACGCGTGGAAGACGGAAATCATTCTTTCTCCGGGTATTATAGGAATGGATGTCGCTGTTCTTAAGAATATTAAAATTATAATCTACGAGTCCATGAATATACTTAAAAGTGATCATGTATCTGTTTACAAGGCGACGTCGGGACAAGGTTGGCCTGCCAAGTGACTTGAGTGCATCGGTTGCATCGGCATAGCTAGGCAAATAAAGGATACCTTTTCTGTCTTATTTTGCAGAATCTGCAAATCGCCCGTAAGTGTAGTGTTATCTTTGTCACCCCAGATAACATCAGCATAGTCAAAAGAGGACCAATCAAAGTGTTATGCAGTGTAATCCGTGAATCTAATGGTAAGAGACGATTGTTGTCAGGCATTCTTTGTCAGACAAAGAAAACAAGTACCTTAAAACAGTGATCTAATAACGCTGGTATAATTTCATCTATACTATATTAAGGAGACTTTGCGGGGGGGGGGGGGGGGGGGTTGGGAAGTCTCGAAAATTAACCGGATAGAACTTTCTTGCACGAGTACATGTTGATCCCCTGTCTGTCTCTATATTTCAATTAGTGTATCGTAATGGCTGGGGTCGAATCAGTCTGTATGACTGTCAGGCGTATGTTTCGGCTATTGTTATGTAAAATATCCTAAAGGAAACAGTTTCGTACCAAGTTTCAATTTTCGGGCTCTAATATATAGAGGTTAAGTTTTTCAAAGGGCCTCCTTTACTAATTTTGTTCAAGTAGCTTCCACCATGGAGGTTGAGTCCGCACTCCACCTCATGCGATCCCCCCCCCCCCCCCCCCCGCAAAAAAAAAAAAAATATGCGACAGTTAGCACGTAGCTCCATTCCGGTCGGTGACTTTTATTCAAATCGTCCAAAATGATTATGTTAACCCGCTGCAAGTATAACAGAAGCTAAATCGGCCGAAAAACCGAGATAGAAGCGGCAAACATGTAGTAGGAGTTGTGTAGGCGTTCAAACCTCATTCTTCTTTCTAACAGGTAATCGGAATTGATTTTTCCCAGTGCGAAAGTTCGACATGCGAATCATATTGAAAGATAACGACGATAACAAAGGACAGCAAGGGACACAGGTTGACCATGGTCCTCAATATATCAGGAGGTGAAACAGGATCAGTAAATGACGTCTTCTCTCGCAGGCTGGCGATAGCCAACATGCTTTAAATTAGTCATCAAATTTTCAACGGCAAAAGCCACTGAGCCAACAAGTGTAGACATCAGTTCGCAATAAATGTAGAAAGTTGGTGACCCGTGTGTCTATTCCAAAGGGTGTAGGGGGAGGACGAGAAGGGCATCATACCCAATTTCAAATCAAAATACAGACGAGGTCACCCTCGGGAAATGGCTAAGTGACCGTTCAATACAAGTTGAACAGAATACACGCCAAACACGATAACTGAAACGCCATTTTATATGACAATTGATGACTTAGTGACCTCTTAGTGTACAATCAGTGGAAGGAACACTCACACAAAAATCACCGACTCGGTTACGAAACTGCAACAGTAAAATGGCACGACAGAGGTGCACAGGATAAAAATGGACTAATAACGCCGAGTTCCTAAAGTCATCTGGGCATAGATCATTAGAAATTCGATTACCTGGTAAGGTTTGTGTAATAAAGATTGAAATTACTGCACAGCGTCGTTAATCAACAAAAATTTAAAGATTATGAAATCGACGCTGCCAAGAGAATTTCAACCGACGTTTCGGCAATGCTGCCTTCTTCAGGGTACAAAACTCTGCCGTTAAAAAGTTCGTTAAATTAGCTCACATGCCCAAATACATAATCGCACGCGTGCGCGCAACGCACGTAGCAGCCCGCGCGGGCAAGTGAAAAACAAGCAAACAAATAAACGTAAAACTAAAGTTCTGGCTGAATATGCACACTCTATCTGCAGTTAAGTTTGGGAGTGTACGAAAACCTTCCACAACGTTTAACTTGAAATATATTTAAGACGGCCCTAAATATATATTGCCTTATCCAGTGGATAAAGTTATCCAGCCTTTGAACAAATGGGGCCTGATTAAGGCCACTAGAACCTAACAATTCCATATTTAAAAATCAACCGCATCTCCTGCTTTTTCTGGTATTCTTGCTTGCGTAGACCAGCCTTCAAAACCGTAACCTTCAAATCTTCGTGTGTATGATCCGCTTGGTTAAAATGTGCAGGCACAGGAAGGTCATTTCTCCCATTGATGACATCTCTACGGTGCTCCGCCAACCTACGATTTCTGCCACCGCACTTTATGCATTTCGCTCCCCACGCTGGACACTTGCCATTTTCGAAAGGATGCACTTTACCACAGATTTTACATGCTAGTTTTCGGTTTCCCCGCGCGGCTCTTCTTGGAATTGTCATCGCGGCGGTGTGAAGGCGGGTGTTTATCTTTCACGACGTTTACATCTTCGTTGGAGGCACCAGTTGCAAATTCGTTACTCTAGAGCTCTTGCAAAGATAGATAAACTTCGACAGAGGGAGATTCAGTTCTTGTAGAAGCCGTTTGCGAGTACGGTGATCTTGAATGCCCACGACGATCCCCTTACGGATGATCGAATCACTCATGCAGTCACAAACATTACATGTTTTCGCGGTTGTGCGGGGAGTGTATACAATATGCGAGCCAGAGAGGCATGCGAGGCAGACGTGCGAGGCGAGGCTAACCGGAGTGTTTTTTAGGCTAACCTGAGTGCCTCACACGTCTGCCTCGCATGCCTCGCATGCCTCGCTGGCTTGCAGATTGTGCATCCCCGAAGGGCGGTGACACAAACATCAGTACTTTAATTTTCCTGTTGATTTCTGGAGTTCAAAGTGTATCTCTAAAAAGGTTTCGTTCAGTTCTCCGATGGTGAATTCTTCGAACTTTTGTATTATCTTCGCCAGGTCATTTCTATCGTCACGGCGGCCGTATTAAAAACCGTTAAAAATGCATCGGCACCAATACGGTGGAGAAACAACCTAGGGACACCATGTACGGTGGCGGTTGCATTTCGATTTGAGCAATGAACACGTAGTTGCTCCATATTTGTTTCCATACTTTCTGGTTGTCTGCCACGTTCCCTGTCGTAACTAATTAGCCTGTGAACAGGCTCCCAAGTGGGGTTTTAGGGGAAAAAGAGAAAAACTGGCGATTTTTGTCTTTGCACTATACCCCAATTGGCAGCCTGTTCACATGCTATAACCAATTTGCCAGGAGGCATTATTTCAGCCATCGCGCCGACAAATGAGTGTTGCACAAGTCCTTGTTGTGGTTGTGGCTGTTGTGCCAGGTGACGGTGCTTCAGGCGCTGTTTCCGTCGCAGAAATGTTGACAGGATTATTGTAGCTGTAGCGCGGCTCCGTAAGCGGTAGCCGAGGGATTCGTTGTCCTATTTCGCTGCCACCATGTTTCAAGATCCTTTAATCCACCATTAATTAGCATACAGCGCAGTCCAACATGAGGAGTCAACTTGATCTTAGTCTAGTTGATCATTGATAGAAATCAGGTGCATATTGTAACACTATGTAAACGGCCTTTCCGTTAGTAATGCAACATTACCGAAAGCACAAAATATTAATACCTAAATGACAGATTTCCCTACCCTTTCATATACTTCGACTCTTGAAATCTCTACTCTTTCATATCCCCGAAGCATGAAAATGGTACCCCTTTCGGGCGGAGCCTCCCTGTATAGGCCACTATAGGGTGTACCCCCCTCTCGGAGCTATCTTGCTAGTTCGGGATTACCCGTTTCCCGTCCGCTTGGCATCGAAAGTATCCCGAGCAACAATGCAATCTTTTCTTCGATTTTCTCGTTGTTCTGGGATAAAACGCTCTAATATGTTTGGTAAACTCTCACCATTCACCTAAAGGAAAGGAAAGAGAATGGAATCAACCTGGTGTAGTGAAAATTTTGTTTTAGCTACAATGAATTTGAGTTGCCTTGTGTATACGTGTAGCATCTTAATTAGGTTGATTTTGTAAAACTTATTTTCTCAAGTCGTGTGCTAAATTGATTAGTTCTCTAGGTTTGCAAAGACTATTTAAATCATAAGGTAGTGAAAGTTGCGTTAAGTGTTTAAAGCAGTTCAGAAGAGTGTTTTTCTCAAGTTCGCCAAAGACGTTCACGTTCACGCGACTCATGGAAACTAGAGATTCACCCAATCACATGGAAGATGTGTGAAACCAGATTCCAGATATTCTTACTGGTGCAAATTTGGAAGATATTGGCTATCACCGGGGCTGCTACCAAAAGTTTACGACAAACCAGGATCGGTTGAAGTGTAGCGTAATACCAAGTGATAGAGGCTCGACAATACGCTCTTCCCGTAAATCATCATCGTCATCTGCCATTCGGCCGTTTCCTGCAGAGTGCATTATCTGTGGAAAGCTTGAACTGAAATTGTCGGGAAAACAGAGCGATGCATCAAGTTTCCAATGTTCAAGACCGAGGATAGAGCTCTAAAGGGGCCTACTTCGAAACAGATTGAGCCTCAAGCCCTTGAACTAGGTAATAGCCGTCTACATCGCAAGGTGCAAGGCGAAGACTTGTTTGCAAGAGAGGCCCAGTTTCCCCAGTCTTGTCGCAAATCATTTAATCTGAAGTACATCAATTACCTGCATGCTACAGCCAGAGCCACTAACTGTGACAAAACTGATACAACTCAGGATCGTAAGGCACATACGCATCTGAAGGCATTCACTGTTGTGCTTGATTTCATTCAAGACTGTGTTATTGGGCAGAACGAAGTCGTGTTACTCGCATCTCTGCGTCTTCTCTACATTCAAGAGTTACAGAAAAATGGCTTCGCCAATCCAGAGTATAGAAGTGTGCAATTGAGAGCACGACTTGAGAACAATGATATTCATGAATTGACTGCCTTTGCCAATGTCACTCCAGGTCACTAAAGTCCTATTACCCATAATCTGGTCTACAGTGCCAGTATCTCCGCTGCAGTTGTGGTAGCCTACGTATATAAGCTGGGGTCCAGAGACAAGTATGAGGCAGAAACTAAACACCATGGAGGATCTAACAAGACAGTCAAGCTCACTGCCTCACAGGGAAAGGTATGTGACCCTGCCTTGGTACTATAACGAACTGTTGTATGATCTTCGAACTTACGTGAGGGGTAAACCACTGTTCCCTTAATTTTTCAGGTTATCCAGTACCGTGAGCAAAGTGACCTTGCTTTCATGCTACTCATCAAGTCTCAACACCTTGATGAGCCCATTGACTTTGACGAGCTAATTCGGTATTCGCTTTCTCCTGTCCCTCACAGCCTTGGCACAGCTGACTGTTTCTTCAATTAAACAAACAAGACTGCAATGCTTCATTATTTCATGGAAGATGCCCCCGACAAAGTGCCTTACCCAACTGATAGCTTCTACATCCAGGAGGGAAACGCGCTTTTCCACGCCCTGAAGAACCTCCCACCGACCTTTGGTGCGATATGCCTCAAGGTTCTAGATGAGACGGTGGCTAAGAAGAATTTTGTCTTCTCGACTGATTCATACCATGCTGACTCCATCAACGCCCAGGAAAGGCTTTGTCGTGGCTTCTCCCAGCGGTATATCATAAAGGGTCAGGCAACATAACTTCAAGCTATTCGTTTCAAATGAGGAGAATAAGCTACCGGCTCCGACAACTGCTACTACGGGTCTGGGGTAACAAGGGATCGAGAAATGTCGGACAGCTGTGGCAGTGGTGGAAGGCAAGGCATACCTGCCGGACACATCCCATGACAATGTGAGTATATTAAAAGTCATAGGATGTAAACTATGCTTCCCCAACTGCGTATTGCTACAATATTTAATTATAAATGACAAAATTACGAATTTCAGGTGATGGTATCCGAGATCCATTAACTTGGTTCTAGCCAGGAGGAGACGGACACACGAGAAGTGAAAATTTGTGGCTAAACTTAGACACTGTGGTAAATAAAAATGTTGCAATATTAGTACATTATTCAATTTTTCTAAATACCATTGCCGTTAATGCAAGGACCTTAAGACCTAATTAATCAAAAAGATATCTTTATATACAACTTTAAAACAATTGAGTTATGTAGAATTCTTAGAATTTTTCTTTCTGCTAAAGCCACCAACGACAAATCCTCATTATGAATAAACTATAGCGAAACAGCCTCACATTCAAATGAATACGTATTGTAATCACCTTTCACTGTTAAAGTGAGCCTTTCTGTGGGTCCATCTCCATAATAATTGAACGGGGTACATCTGTAGCTGACCTGATTGACTCTTTCACCAATTGACGTTGTATACGTTTCAGCATTACTGCCAGTTGTAGTGTTAAATATACTCTCCTGCTCTTTGTAGAATCGATATTTTGCAGGTGGGTTGGCCTGTGCACTGCACGTGATGCTGCTGCACGTGATGCTGAAGGATGCATTCGCACAAACACAGTTCGATATACTCGACAGACGTGTGTTGATTGGACGATAATCTACGATGAATGAATGTATAAATGGTTAATGCGGTTTGGAAATTTTTATGAAGTCATGCCTGGATCATTTTGGTGATCCTTTAAAACATAAAAAAAGATACTTTTATGGAATACTTCCAAACAAATTGCAATTGAACTTGTGAATTACTTGTACATTATCCTTAAATTCTTTAATTCAATTTATACTTTGATAGCTCAAATTTATCGTTTGTGTAACGATTGTATTTCAAAGGTGTTGATCGCGAACTTTCAAACTCTACACTGTATTTCGACGTCATGAAACAGTGAAAGTGAAAATAGCGAATATCGAAACTTCTTTAAACATATATTGTACGAAACAAAACTAGAAAAAGCGAAGGGCAAAAACTTCATTACAAAAAACTTCGTAAGATAAAGACGAAACGAAACGCGGAAAAGACGAATGCCCACACACCCTAAAATGCAACTAATATTTAGACCCGCTTATAAATTTAAGTACACGTAAAAAAAAAAAACGATATGAATAATAATTGAACAATAGACAATTAGTTGAGAATGTTTGCTTGCTTGTTCCGAAAGGTGTTTGCTTCTTGCTTTAACCCCCTCGTGAACATTCTCCTCTCCCTCGATATGCACGAAGTTGCATGTCGGTAAGCTAAGAATAAGTCTCTTTGCAAATAATTAATTAACTGACAGTTTCCCTAATTCATTGTTTTGTCCAGTTCTAAAGGGCACACTTTCGACACGTTTCGATATAAAACGGTCGGTTGCACTTGAACTTTTGCTACTCATTCACGTCCGCGTTCTCCTGGATAAACTTCACTAACTAAGGTCTTTCTAAGAGTCGAGCTATTTGTTTCTTGAGTTAGGCGAGAATAACCATTCTCTAATCCAGTGCTGCTCTCTGGAGCGAGCTGTCCTTCCCCTCTGTCCATGGAGAAAATTATTCAGTGTCAGCGGCACATCATCATTTGGATCCATGGTTTGATAAGTTTATGGTCTAAAATTAAGTTCATTAAAGCCTCTGCTCCAGTAAGAGCCGTCATTAGTTCTTCATCGTTGATGTCAGCTGATGGATGGCGTAGATCACTCGTTTGGCTTCTTTTATCATTATTTCATATACTCCCCCGAAATGAGGTACTAAAGGGGGTTGAAATTCCATTTCGTATGCTGATTCGCCGCTGACTTCTGAATTTTGTCCTTTACAGATTTATATTGTCAGTTCGCGCAACTCTTTGTCTGCTCCAACAAAATTTCCTCCGTTGTCGGAGAGAGCTCTTTGCGGAAGGCCTTTGCGATTTATCATCCGACAAATTAAAATGCGTTGAGAAACGAATCAGTATCCATCTCAAATGCGACATCTAAATGCATACTCTTGACAATAAGCAGGTGAATATTTTCTGGGTTTCCCTCTTTCCAGAATCGTAAATAATGAGCCAGCAAAATCTTCAGTAACGACGGGCTGCTTTTAGAGGTTCCTTCACTATTATCCTTGGTAGAGGCGTCATCAATTGCCAAGCTTGAAGTCAAATCGGCTAACTTTTGATTTGTTCCGTTAATGCGATGGACTTTCAAATGATAGTTTTTGACAATCAAAGTGGTAAATTAATGTACCCAAGGATGAATTATTGGGAAAGGTGTTTCGTGTGGCGGAATGAACTCTGCGTATTTGAGGCGTCCGACAATGCGTAAAATTTCAGATTGAGCAGCTTTGATTTCTTCTAGAGAAATTTATCCGGCTGTTCGTTCTGCTTTGGGTAAACAGCAGTTATGCAGGAAGCGTTAAACAAACGCATGTTCCCTTGCGAGTCGCATCCACCTCCAAAATCGACGAGGTTCTAAGCATCAGTCTAATGACCTTTCTTTAGTGACTGCAGTCTCCGTACTTTCTTGACTACCTTAAATTTCAGGTTTGCTGAAACGCCCTCGTGATCGAATCTCTTTGTCGAAGAAGAAGATGTTTTAAAGTGTTGACACGACTCCTGCTAGTGTCGCCCATGTTGAGTACTTGACCTTTAGAGATTGGCTTTTTTATATCCCTCCCCTTATCTGAGTCAGAGAAGAGGCAAGTGTAAGATTCACATTCTTTATTAGAACTGTTCTCTAATGCTTTTATCATTCCTTTTACTTTCTCTAGTTTTTTGGTTAACGTCTCGGTAAGCTTTTTTAATGTTCTCATGTGCCTTTTTGGTGTCCTTGGCCGGACGTGAATAATTCTTGATGAGTCTGGAATCGTTCGTCTTCCTGCCTTTGGAAATGTTTGCTACGTTCTACTCTTCGTTGGTGGAAGCGCGTTAATGCGCCGACTAGTTTTTGTTCTGCGTCCCTTCGGATGCGGCTCACATCCATTTTAAAATCTTCGTCCGGCGTGATGTTCGCGCGAACGTTGTAGCGTAGCGATTTGGGACATGTTCTCTTCGCGGCGGCGTGCGCCTCCAATTTGGTGATAGATTCTATTTTTATAATTTGCTTTTCAAAGCTTTAGCGCCGTCATCTTGTCTTGGCCGTTTTCTTCGTTCGCTTCCTTGCTGTTCTTCGTGGCGACGCTTGACAATCGGCAGACTTTGTCCGCTCTTAGAATCTTCATCGGAGTCGGTGATGCTAATGTTGATGGGCCGGATTCAAGCATGCCTTCTTCAGTTAGTCTGAGGTTGCTCATTTTCACGTTCTAAAACAATACTGCAGTTTCGATTCTAAAGCGAATCTCTTTGTTAGTGTCTCTGGAATGACAGTATTTCAACTGGTACCATTCCGTGCTTGATCTTGTTCTTGCCGTTTTTATAGGCGTTGTGAGGATCGAAAATTCTCGCTTGCTATTGGTTCTTTTGGTTGACCAATAGCTAGTATGATGCTTTGATCCACACAGAGTTGTGTTTCTTCTGAAGTTCTTTTTGCTGTTTTTTGGAGTTGTGAGGTCTCAGTCTCGTATAATGAAGTATTATAGGAACAGCATTCATGCAGCTGAAATAGCTCGCTATTCCTTTTTCTTTGCTGTGGTCTAGTAATTCTTGTACATGTTGATAAGTGGTGCTATAGGACGAAGCAGCACGGAGCTCTGCCTAAATATATCGCAGAGATGTTTTAAAGTGTTGACAGGCCTAACACCACTCCTGCTGGTGTCGCCCATGTTGAGTACTTGACCCTTAGAGTTTGGCTCTTACAAGTATGCCTTTTAAACATTTTCCTCTCTGGTAGGATACAATCGGTGGATCCTGATAAATTTCTTTCAGCAGAGGTTGATTCTCGATTAAATGTCATTTGCTCATTAAGTTTTTTTTTAAGTTTGGCACTGATGGATTGTATTGTGTGGCAAAGGGAAAATATTTTCTTGCGCATTTTCTGTTTCTGACGAAGAGCCGATTTCCTGTCTTTAAATTGAACATCTGCGAGGACTTTATTGACCAGAAGATCTGCGTAGCCTCGTACACGCAAACGTGATTTAAAATCTTTTATATTTTCTTCAAAAAGACTTTTGGAAGAACTGGTTCTTAAAAGTCTGAGGGCTTCGCGCTTGATAAAACCTTTCCTGATGCTAAGGGCGTGGCAGGAAGAAAAATGCGTGTATTGGAACGTCTCAGTTGGTTTGAAATGCGTTTTAATGTCAAAGACGTAGTCTTTGTTGAATCTTTCGCCTTTGAATACTGTTGTGTCTAGAAAGTTTATTTATTTCTATGATACTTCAGCTGTGAACTTGATGGTTGTTTGGTGCCTGTTTGCGTCTAAAATGAAAAGATCTATCTCCTCTCTTTTAGTGTCCCACAAAGAGAACACGTCATCGATGTATCTTTTCCACTCGAGTGGTTTCTTACTGCTCTTGTTGATTATTTCTGTCTCTACTGCAGACATAAAGATGTTTGCGAAGGCAACCGCCATTTTCGTGCCCATTGCGGCTCCATGTGTTTGGAGATAGTTCCTCCCATTAAATTGGAAGGAGTTCTCCTGAAGTATAAGTCTAAGTAGTTCTCTAAGAGAGTGTGTTGGTATCGGAGTGTCTTTTTTATAGAATGTTTCGTATGCCTTACATACAGTGTCTATTCCTTCTTCCTGTGGGATGTTGGTGTACAGCCTAGTGACATCCATTGACACTAGAATTGTATTCTCTGGGACTTTAGTCCTCTCTATAAAATTAATGAAGTCTGTCGTATCTTTAATGTGCGATTTCTGTGTTTTTGCTATAGGCTGAAGAATGTTGTCTATAAATGATGATATTCGTTCTTTAGGGCTATCACATCCCGAGATTATCGGTCTACCGACCGGGTTTTTCTTGTGAATCTTTGTTAGTGTGTAAAACACTGGTATGCGAGGTTGGTAAGGTGTCTGAGGAAGCCATTTTGTGGTCATTTCGTCTATATGATGTCCACCTTGTAGGTCTTTGATAATATTTTGTAGTCTTTGGAATGTGTCTTTGACCATTGGTGCTTCTAGGGGCAAATAGTTATTTCTGCCATCGAGTTTTATAAGGCCCTCTTGTATCTTATCTTGTTTGTTGATAATGACCGTTGTTGTGCCTTTGTCTGCCTTCTTAATGTTTATTTCAGAGTTTGTTCTCGACTCTCTAATAGCTTTACGCTCGTTGTACGACAGGTTAGGCTTTGGCTTTATAAGTTTAATCTTAGCGAGTTCTGTTTTAACTTCTTCTAGGAAAGTTTCTAGGGCAACTGATCTTTGAACTGACGGTTCCCAGTTGGATTGAACGTAGAACAGATGTGGTTCACTACTCTGCCGTGAAATATGTACTGGAGACGCATTCTTCTCGCGAATTGCTTAAAATCTAGTAGCAGTTGTTGCTTTACGCGTTTTTCTTCTATAATCGGCGTAGAGATGAATTTCAGTCCCTTTGCTAGTAGATTTGTCTGATCAGTTGTCATTTTGTACTCTGAAAAGTTTTTGATGTGCTTCTGATTAGCGTCTGTTGATTTTCTAATTTGATCTCGTCTAACGTGTTTTCTTCTCTCGCTATGTTTTTTGTTTCTAAATTTTCAGTTTTTTATATCACTCCCCTTACCTGAGTCAGAGAAGAGAAAAGTGTAAGATTCATATTCTTTATTAGAACTGCTCTCTAATGCTTTTATCATTCCATTTACTTTCTCTAGTTTTTGGGTTAACGTCTCGGTAAGCTTTTTAATGTTCTCATGTGCCTTCTTGGTATCCTTGGCCGGACGTGAATAATTCTTGATGAGTCTGGAATCGTTTGTCTTTCTGCCTTTGGAAATGGTTGCTCTCTGCTCTGTTTTTCTGAGCTTAATCGTATTACGTTCTACTCTTCGTTGGTGGACGCGCCCTTGTTCTGCGTCCCTTCGGATGCGGCTCACTTCCATTTTAAAATCTTCATCCGGCGCGATGTCTGCGCGAACGTTGTAGCGTAGCGACTAGGGACATGTTCACTTCTCGGCGTGCACCTCCAATTTGGTGATAGATTCTTTCGATTCTTTTTTTAATTTGCTTTCCAAAGCTTTAGCGCTGTCATCTTGTCTTGGCCGTTTTCTTCGTTCGCTTCCTTGCTGTTCTTCGTGGCGACGCTTGACAATCGGCAGACTTTGTCCGCTCTTAGAATCTTCATCGGAGTCGGCTAACAGCGACTTTTCCTCTTCGGCGTTTATGTCGTTAGTGTCAGGTAGCTCGGCCTCGCCTGATGTTGATGGGCCGGATTCAAGCATGCCTTCTTCAGTTAGTCTGAGGTTGCTCATTTTCACGTTCTAAAACAATACTGCAGTTTCGATTCTAAAGCGAATCTCTTCCGTTGTTGCTTTGTTAGTGTCTGTGGAATGACAGTATTTCAACTGGTACCATTCCGTGGTTGATCTTGTTCTTGCCGTTTCTATAGGCGTTGTGAGGATCGAAAATTCTCGCTTGCTATTGGTTCTTTTGGTTGACCAATAGCTAGTATGACGCTTTGATCCACACAGAGTTGTGTTTCTTCTGAAGTTCTTTTTGCTGTTTTTTGGAGTTGTGAGGTCTCAGTCTCGTATAATGAAGTATTATAGGAACAGCATTCATGCAGCTGAAATAGCTCGCTATTCCTTTTTCTTTGCTGTGATCTAGTAATTCTTGTACATGTTGATAATTGGTGCTATAGGACGAAGCAGAACGGAGCTCTGCCTAAATATATCGCAAAGATGTTTTAAATTGTTGACAGGCCTAACACCACTCCTGCTGGTGTCGCCCATGTTGAGTACTTGACCTTTAGAGTTTGGCTCTTACGAGAATGCGTTTTAAAGATTTTCCTCTCTTGTAGGATACAATCGGTGGATTCTGATAAATTTCTTTCAGCAGAGGTTGATTCTCGATTAAATGCCATTTGCTCATTAAGATTTTTTTTAAGTTTGGCACTGATGGATTGTATTGTGTGACAAAGGGCAATATTTTCTTGCGCATTTTCGGTTTCTGACGAAGAGCCGATTTTCTGTCTTTAAATTGAACATATGCGAGGACTTTATTGACCAAAAGATCTAGGTAGCCTCGTGCACGCAAACGTGATTTAAAATCTTTTATATTTTCTTCAAAAAGACTTTTAGAAGAGTTGTTTTTTAAAAGTCTGAGGGCTTCGCGCTTGATAAAACCTTTCCTGATGCTAAGGGCGTGGCAGGAAGAAAAATGCGTGTATTGGAACGTCTCAGTTGGTTTGAAATGCGTTTTAATGTCAAAGACGTAGTCTTTGTTGAATCTTTCGCCTTTGAATACTGTTGTGTCTAGAAAGTTTATTTATTTCTATGATACTTCAGCTGTGAACTTGATGGTTGTTTGGTGCCTGTTTGCGTCTAAAATGAAAAGATCTATCTCCTCTCTTTTAGTGTCCCACAAAGAGAACACGTCATCGATGTATCTTTTCCACTCGAGTGGTTTCTTACTGCTCTTGTTGATTATTTCTGTCTCTACTGCAGACATAAAGATGTTTGCGAAGGCAACCGCCATTTTCGTGCCCATTGCGGCTCCATGTGTTTGGAGATAGTTCCTCCCATTAAATTGGAAGGAGTTCTCCTGAAGTATAAGTCTAAGTAGTTCTCTAAGAGAGTGTGTTGGTATCGGGGTGTCTTTTTTATAGAATGTTTCGTATGCCTTACATACAGTGTCTATTCCTTCTTCCTGTGGGATGTTGGTGTACAGCCTAGTGACATCCATTGACACTAGAATTGTAATCTCTGGGACTTTAGTCCTCTCTATAAAATTAATGAAGTCTGTCGTATCTTTAATGTGCGATTTCTGTGTTTTTGCTATAGGCTGAAGAATGTTGTCTATAAATGATGATAATCGTTCTTTAGGGCCATCACATCCCGAGATTATCGGTCTACCGACCGGGTTTTTCTTGTGAATCTTTGTTAGTGTGTAAAACACTGGTATGCGAGGTTGGTAAGGTGTCTGAGAAAGCCATTTTGTGGTCATTTGGTCTATATGATCTCCACGATGTAGGTCTTTGATAATATTTTGTAGTCTTTGGAATGTGTCTTTGACCATTGGTGCTTCTAGTGGCAAATAGGTATTTCTGTCATCGAGTTGTATAAGTCCCTGTTGTATCTTATCTTGTTTGTTCATAATGACCGTTGTTGTGCCTTTGTCTGCCTTCTTAATGTTTATTTCAGAGTTCGTTCTCAACTCTCTAATATCTTTACGCTCGTTGTACGACAGGTTAGGCTTGGCTTTATAAGTTTAATCTCAGCGAGTTCTGTTTTAACTTCTTATAGGAAAGTTTCTAGGGCAATTGATCTTTAAACTGACGGTTCCCAGTTGGATTGAACGTAGAACAGATGTGGTTCACTATCTCTGCCGTGAAATATGTACTGAAGACGCATTCTTCTCGCGAATTGCTTAAAATCTAGTAGCAGTTGTTGCTTTACGCGTTTTTCTTCTATAATCGGCGTAGAGATGAATTTCAGTCCCTTTGCTAGTAGATTTGTCTGATCAGTTGTCATTTTGTACTCTGAAAAGTTTTTGATGTGCTTCTGATTAGCGTCTGTTGATTTTCTAATTTGATCTCGTCTAACGTGTTTTCTTCTCTCGCTATGTTTTTTGTTTCTAAATTTTCAGTTTTTTATATCACTCCCCTTACCTGAGTCAGAGAAGAGGCAAGTGTAAGATTCATATTCTTTATTAGAACTGCTCTCTAATGCTTTTATCGTTCCATTTACTTTCTCTAGTTTTTGGGTTAACGTCTTGGTAAGCTTTTTAATGTTCTCATGTGCCTTCTTGGTGTCCCTGGCCGGACGTGAATAATTCTTGATGAGTCTGGAATCGTTTGTCTTTCTGCCTTTGGAAACGTTTGCTCTCTGCTCTGTTTTTCTAAGCTTAATCGTATTACGTTCTACTCTTCGTTGGTGGACGCGCCCTTGTTCTGCGTCCCTTCGGATGCGCCTCACTTCCATTTTAAAATCTTCGTCCGGCGTGAAGTTCGCGCGAACGTTGTAGCGTAGCGACTAGGGACATGTTCACTTCTCGGCGTGCGCCTCCAATTTGGTGATAGATTCTTTCGATTCTTTTTTTAATTTGCTTTCCAAAGCTTTAGCGCTGTCATCTTGTCTTGGCCGTTTTCTTCGTTCGCTTCCTTGCTGTTCTTCGTGGCGACGCTTGACAGTCGGCCAACTTTGTCCGCTCTTAGAATCTTCATCGGAGTCGGCTAACAGCGACTTTTCCTCTTCGGCGTTTATGTCGTTAGTGTCAGGTAGCTCGGCCTCGCCTGATGTTGATGGGCCGGATTCAAGCATGCCCTCTTCAGTTAGTCTGTGGTTGCTCATTTTCACGTTTTAAAACAATACTGCAGTTTCGATTCTAAAGCGAATCTCTTCCGTTGTTGCTTTGTTAGTGTCTGTGGAATGACAGTATTTCAACTGGTGCCCTTCCGTGGTTGATCTTGTTCTGGCCGTTTTTATAGGCGTTGTGAGGATCGAAAATTCTGGCTTGCTATTTGTTCTTTTGGTTGACCAATAGCTAGTATGACACTTTGATCCACACAGAGTTGTGTTTCCTTTGAAGGTTTTTTTTGCTTTTTTTTGGAGTTGTGAGGTCTCATTCTTGTATAATGAAGTATTATAGGAACAGCATTTATGCAGCTGAAATAGCTCGCTATTCGTTTTTCTTTGCTGTGGTCTAGTAATTCTCTTACATGATGAAGAAGAAGAAGAAGAAGAAGAAGAAGAAGAAGAAGAAGAAGAAGAAGAAGAAGAAGAAGAAGAAGAAGAAGAAGATGATGATGATGAAGATGAAGAAGAAGAAGAAGAAGAAGAAGAAGAAGAAGAAGAAGAAGAAGAAGAAGAAGATGATGATGATGATGATGAAGAAGAAGAAGAAGAAGAAGAAGATGATGATGATGATGATGATGATGATGATGATGATGATGAGGATGAAGAAGAAGAAGAGGAAGAAGAAGAAGATGATGATGATGATGATGATGATGATGATGATGATGATGAGGATGAAGAAGAAGAAGAGGAAGAAGAAGATGATGATGAAGAAGAAGAAGAAGAAGATGATGATGATGATGAAGATGAAGAAGAAGAAGGAGAAGATGATGATGATGATGATGATGATGAAGATGAAGAAGAAGAAGAAGAAGAAGAAGAAGAAGAAGAAGAAGAAGAAGAAGAAGAAGAAGAAGAAGAAGAAGAAGAAGAAGAAGAAGAAGAAGAAGAAGAAGAAGAAGAACAAGGCTATTTAATAAGATTTTCTGGCCACTCAGTTTTCTTAAAAGAATTTTGGGCCTTGCCACCAGGTCTCATAATTGGCCAGCTCGGTTGCTGTCATACTTCTAGTTGGAAAATCGGCAGGATTTTCGTCCGTTGGGATACACATGCACTGTTCAGATCTAGACGCTTGAATTTCGGCAACCTGTTAGCAACGAATGGCTTAAATCTTCGACTAGGATTGGGATCTCATTCGACACGACTAGAAAATTTAGAAGCCACTTTCGAGCATGCATTTCAGCTCCATGACACAGTTGTTTAACTGCTTGTAAAGTTCAATTCCTTGATCATCATTAGGCATCGAGTGCAGGCTTTCTTTTCGCACTTGCTTGAGTTGCGTATATAACTGCGATGATCATTCACTTATTCATTCTCTCTTCTGCAGTTTAAAAACTTGAATGTTTATATATTCACTTTCATCTCATCAACGCAACTCTACGGGTATATTACAAATTTATAACATGACTAGCTTCCAATTGGCTTGATAGCTCAATTGGTAGAACACTACAACAGTATCGCAGAGGTCATGGGCTCGAATCCCGTCCAAGCTTGAATTTTTTTCAGGCTTTCATTTCGAAACTTTTTAAGTTGCGTATAAAACTGGGATGATCATTTACTTATTTATTCTTTCTTCCGCAGTTTAAATATATGAATTTTCATATATTCACGTTCATCTGATTCAAAGGTGCTTAACGATTATGGGTGAAACAAGGATTTTAATAAGGGCATTGTTTAACGTGTCCACAGCTGTTACCCTTTGCACATTACCGGAACTCTTCTGTATGTAAAGGCAATGAATGTTACACTGGTATCATAAACTAAACTGACTCACTTTGTACAAACACGTTGACGCTTCTATTGGCAGCATTTCCAACACCATTATTAGCAGTGCATTTGTAGACTCCTTCATCCTGTTTACCACTGATGGTCAAAGGAAACGTTACAACACTGTTATCAGAAACTCGCGTCCAGACGATCTTTGGAGTTGGATCGCCATAAGCTGTACACTTGAGTGTCAAAATATCCCCTTCATTCTTTGTCTGATTACTAGAAATGTCTGTAATCTCTGGTGGATCTATAGCAAAATTAACAATGAGAGAACGTAAAATAAAAAAGAAAATTAACAATTGCCGTCGTGTATCCAGTTCTCTACCCACCTGTACAAGAGGTGCGTTCAATCTCAGCCGCTATTCTATCCAGTAAGTTCTTCACGCGTTCCTGTTCTTTCTTGTCCTCTTCCTTCTGTTTTTTGATCTCATCAATGACTTTCGTTTCCTCAGGGGAAGCTGAAAGCAAATTGTTTAGTAACCAACTGTAAATGAAATATCCATCACCAGCAGAATTATTTTATAAGACAGAATTATTATTATTATTATTATTATTATTATTATTATTATTATTATTATTAGTATTATTATTATTATTATTATTATTATTATTATTGATCACCACAACTTTCCCCTTTGTGATTAGACTCCACTTTGTAAAGTGCGTTTTCGTGAAATAATATCCTACGCAGGTTTGAAAAGCACAAGTCGGATACATATTATCCACAACAAAGGGAATTTTTGTTATCCCGCGTGATAAGAATTCGTGCACTTTTGGGTCATTTCGGGGAGACATCGCGGTGATGGTTGCACCAAAGACCTGATGATGACACAAAATTGATGACACTGCCTTGGTCTAAAACTATTAATTTGAGAGAAAAGCATTAAGAATAAGACACAATCAGTATGTAGCAGCCGTGTAATGTGGACTTATTTAGAACACTTGGCATTTAGAAATTGAAATCAACAAATTGCATTTTGTTATGTTTTTCTATTTGTCCGATTCCCTTGCTTAATCCTTCTTCTTCGACCAAACGTAGATGAGCAGGTTTTAGAAATCATCGAGGATGCATCAAAAATCTGAATGCTACACTGTGTGTCCTTTCGCGAAGACATCGCGGTGCTGGTTGGACCAAAGACCCCTCAGCAGCACGGCCTGCACACTGGCAACGAATTAAGAGCTTCAAACGGCCGTCATGCTGCTTCAACCTGAGGCCGGGGAACCGAGCTCAAATCCGGCAGCTTCTTCGTCCTGTGATTTGGTTTTTAGCAAAACCACGCACTTGTAGTGTCCGAGCAGGCTTGCTCAAGGGTGCAGAAATATTAATATGATCAGCAGAACACAAAAAGGGCACGATAAATTTATACAAAACGTTTTTCCTCTAAAACTAAAGGTTTCCCATCTTGGTTAGGTTTTGGAAACAGTTCGTCCCTTAAAGAGACAGTATCACGCTATTTTTAGTAACACATCGAAAATCGGAAAGACGCTATTCGGTTGATAGCAGCCAAGATATAGTGACAAAATTCTATTAAAAGACTATCAGAATGCAAAGAAACTATCCAAGGATACTTTCGCCGGCAGATGGCCACGATAGAGAGGGGTTCAAATTTGAAAACGTGTGGCGGACGTTTTCAAATTTCGCTGTTGTAACGTACTAAAAATCGCCGGTTGTACTATATTTTGGTTCAACCTTTCGTCTTAGAATCACTATTAATATTTATTTTAATTAGCGATTGAGAAATTAATTAACACAGTTTTCAAAGTTTAAATTTAGTGAATTTATGCCAAAAATCATGATATCTCCCATCGATCTCCCATGATACTGCCCCTTTAAGTAAATGCGTCACGTTAAGGAAAAATTTCGGACGGCTGAACTTTTACTGGTCATTAGTGGCTGCGGCCTGCTTTAATTTTTCTATTTGAATTATATTAATATTTACCTTCATATTTTGTTGGCTGCTTTGCAATCATCACTGGATACATGATCGCGAGAAGAAAGATCATTGTTTCCTTAACCGCCATATTGTCGCTAAAAGAGATGGTTAGATGTATAGGTTACTAACAAATATTGGTCTTTCGTCAACTTCCATTAGTGAAAGTACCTTAACGATGTTGTGCCAAGTAAAGAGAACCAAATAGGGGCAGCGTGGCGCCAAACTTGTAATCCCGCGGTCTTCTGTTCAATTCTCTCGTTGGCCGCTAGCTGGAGTTGTTTTTCGGTAGCCCTGAGTTCAACTCGTCGGCCAAGAATAGGCAGGCTGATCTTCCGACCTCCTGTCAGTTGCTATTTTTAATCTGTTATGTTTAGTTTTTTTTTTCTCATTTTGTTGGGTGGATCGATTGGCTGAAAACTAATATCTATATAGACGAGTTAAAAACCAATTGGGTTACAAACCAATTCCAGAGAAATTTCGAGAGAATAGTGGCCCATTGGTCAACTACTCTTGGTGTAGTTACGTTATGACCTACTGAGACAAAGCCGACGAACACAAATACGCCGACCAAGGACCACAAAAACAATAACTCACGCGATTTTTCTTTACTCAAAATTTTTCTACAGAGATTAAATTTTGGAGTATGAGAAAGAGAGCTTAAAAAAAAAAATGCTTAAAGGCCTGAATGGAAATTGTGTTTTATTTTTGGCCTTCTAAGGCGTAGGGCACTTTTGCTGCCGGTACGAAAGGAAAAAAAATCGTATATAATTTAATTTCAGTGATGAGCAAGTATAGCTTTGACATGTTGGAAAACATTGAATTTTCGTCATTAAAACGGGAGGAAAATGTAAACCAACGCATTCTGTTGAAGTAATAAATGAGAAACTTCAAAGTGATAAAAATGGTTAACTTTCCATCTTGAGAGAGAGAGAGAGAGAGAGAGAGAGAGAGAGAGAGAGAGAGAGAGAGAGAGAGAGAGAGAGAGAGAGAGAGAGAGAGAGAGAGAGAGAATCCGCCTCTCTCCCCCTGGAACAGAAAACAACCAAATTATGGTCTAGATATAGTTAACTGGAAGTGTGTAGCGCACATTGAAAGATTAACGGATACCTTTTATTCATCACAACAAGATCCAAACATTTATTTACGGAATGTATTTCCCCACTGACGCTTTTGTACCATTACCATCTATACACTGATATAAGGTAGAATCGTAGAATCATTAGTCAATTTTGAGTGACATAAATAAATATTATATTACTTATTATAATATTACACTAATAACAGCTTGAGAACTTGGAGAATAAATGACAGTTACTGACAACGAAGGACGCAAACGACGAGAAATAAATTAAGTATAATGTCATGGGTGACAAATATTTTCTTAATTTTAGCATTCCTTCAAAATTCACATGTGAAATTACTCGACGCAATAGACAAGTCAAAAACTCATAATTTTGGTCTTAATGCGTCACTCATATTGAAAGGCATTCAAATGGTACACTTGTGAAATTGGGAAAAAATTTCACGGTAATCGTTGAAAAAACGGGATCAAATTAAAACAGGGTTTGGGTAAACGATTTTCCAGCGAGTACTAAATACAACTATACAAGAGGCGAGGGGAAAAGAGACAAGTTGAAGGATATAATATGAGAACCCATAATTGCGGGAAGAAAACGTAATGTAGGACAGCTGGCTGCGTGCAATTTTGTTAATGCTCCTTGGTAAACGCCATTTGTACGAACTTTAAAAACAATAAATTATAATACAAGGCCGATTAAAAACTTTGGCCCATTTTTTCAGTTGGTAAAATGTGAAACACGGACAATTATTAATAGCAGTAGGATACTAGCTTGGAAGAAAAAACAAACCTGTAAAATTCGGAAGAAAAACCACTCCTTTTTGTTTGAAATTTAATTCCAATTTCCTGACTCCAATTCAATATGACAGCGAGAAGCCTGGATTTAAGAAGCTTTTGTTGACCATCGTGAAGATCGCATAAATTTCCTTATAAATTCCCTAAACACTTGATTTATTGTTCAAAAAAATATCAATAGCCAACAACCACGGAAAGGTACATTGTGCGCCCAAGCAGCTAACAGTGAGTTTCAAACTATTTCATGGTTGAAGTTTTTCATACAACTTGTAGTGTCCCAAACAATTGGATTTCTTCCCGGACTGGTTTTCAGAGAACAACCCAATAAACAAAAAAACAAAAAATAAAAATGTTCCTTGAATGCTTTTTTTGTATTTTTTTTCTTTGCTTTCTCTGCTTTTTGGTTTTATTTTTTGCCTTTTTTTCCGCTGGCTGGTTTTGGAAACAAACGGCCCAATTATAAGATTAATATCAGGATATAAGTTAAATGAGATAGTTTGAACGGCTTAATGCTGTTGATATCCGGCTTTCTTCCTTGGGAGTCTACTGCATTTGTATTTCTAGCACTAACTGATTCCAGCATGCATCAACATAGTCATAACACAATGATTGTTCGCCGAACATAAGGACAGTTAATAAAAGAATGAGAAAAAAAAATAAACAGGTCATCACCTACCTAGCTGTACGTTTTCAAACGTTCTGATTAATTTGATCAGATACGCTTCCTTTTGTTAGTGTAGTCTAATAATTGTCTGGTCGGAAAGGGATAATAAGAACTTGTTTGATTCCCAATGCAAAAATTAAATGCCTTATAGAAGTTGCGGTACTTTAATGTAATGCCTTTTAGAATATGGGTACTTTAACTTGATGGCTTGTAGAAGTTGCGGTACTTTAATTTAATGCCTTTTAGAAAATGGGGGTACTTTAATTCAATGCTTTAGGAAGTTTAGTGTTTTGTACTGCTGCCGGTTGTTGAGAGAGCGAATAACTTTATCCAGAGGATAAGTCGTTATCCGGCAAATAAAATGTATTGGCTGGAGAACATTTGATCCGCTGAATAGCGATTTATTTGCGGGATAAAGTTATGGGCATTTTGAACTGCCGACCACTCTAGGGCCTGCACACATCACCATGCGGGCCGCGCGACTTTGAAGCTTTTAATTTGAAGCTTTTCAGAACCCTTAAATGCACCGCTTTTAAGACTTCTTAAATACACGGCTTTTAAGACCCGTTAAATGAACCGCTTTTAATACTGACCTTAAATTTACCGCTCTCAAATCTTCTTGAATGCACCACTTTGAAGGCTCCCTAAGGCCTAGTTCAGACGCCGAACTTGTTGCCTTGAATTAAGTACATGAAAAGTTCGGCGTTTGAATCAATTGAGAACGGCTACTTCAATTTCAGCTGTTCTTCAGCCTGGCTCAGCCGGGAATTTAGGCTTTGGAACGGCTTCGGTTCAGACGTCGAACTTTTTTCATGAGCCGAACCTAATGCACAAATTATTATAACGTATTTCAGATGCTGTCTCTCTTAGAGAGCATGATTTGCTTCAAGTAAATTAAGTTCGGCGTCTGAATCAAAAGGCGGGAGTTTCGCTATTTGGGCCGACCTTAATTTAAGTTAAGTTCGGCTCATGAAAAGTTCGGCGTCTGAACTGTTGTTATTTTTTTAAAATTAGTGCAGCGAAGACTTCTTAAACTGCGCAAGAGGAGACAATTTAAGAAGTCTGATGGTGTGCCACTTGGTCTGGCTACTCCTTAGGTAAATATTGATTGTTAAAATAACCCCCTCCCACCACCCCCCCCCCCCCCCCCCCCCCCCCCAACCAAAAAAAGCCATTTTAAGCCCACATCAAATGACTTGTGATATCACAGTTGTCAAGTAAAAAAACCAATTGTAAACAAGTCTAACAATGAGAGGACAACAACGCTCATTTTTCCTTTTTCCTTTGTTGGGTACTTTAAATTTGCTTCTTGCTTGTGTGGTTATGGGATTTGTTCATCAAAGTTTCCATGTTGCTTATGCATTTTCTTTCTTTTTTTTTCTGAAACATATAGCCAACAATTCAATAAACCCATCGTGAAAAAAAGAAAACGTGTACAATTTGTCCTTTATTCCTTTACTCTCCACAATTAAAAGCTTATTCCGATCGATTTAAAAAAATGAGACGACATTACAGCTTTTTGGGTTCAACCCTCCTTGGAAATATAGGTACCTCCTTCCAATAAGCGCCTCTATCCAACAAGGTGCCCCTTTGAATGATTTTTTTTTTTTTTTAACAAGCGTCCCTGTCCTAATAAGCGCCCTTATCACGCAAGCTTGTTTATTCCAGTAAGGGCCCCTATTCTGTTTCAATTCCATCAGATTGCATTGAGATCAGCCGTGGTTCATCTTTCTTTGATTGCTCACATAATGCCGCATTACAAAAACAGTTGTCTTTATTTAAGTCTTGCAACTATCATGTACATGTTAGTGGCGATTAATTAGCAATACAAAGATTTATTTCAATAAATTAGATTAACATGTACAATCATGGAATAACTTATTCCACTATTTTGTCTAGGCTAGGTCTCTCACAGAAGCAAAAGAAAAATGAAATTATTCTATCGAAAAAGGTGTGAGAAAATCGGTCTGTTGATCACCAATATAACGTTTGCAATGAGAGTTTCATTTACTTTTAACTCCGTGAGCTACTTATGACTCAAGCTCCAGTATGTATTTAATTATTAGTCTTGTTTTCAGCAATTTCTCGAGTTCAGGCAACACGATCTTCACAGAGATATGGACGTGCACCAGTGAACGCGCACGAGAGAAAATGCGCGTCACTATCATTGACAAGAAATAAATCTCTCAACAAAAAGAAAAAGCTCGATTAAGGCAACTTTGATTGCTAACGTTTCGCCGACTAGTGTTGTTGAAAAACATTACGATATTAAACTATTAAACATTAAGCAAATTATCCAGCGAAAAAGAAGTTCAGGCAATGTAATTTCCAACAAGCATCGATTTGAAAAAATGTGTTTTCTGCTAAAATTTATGTGCGCGCGCGAAGAAAACGGCTCATGAGATACGTCTTTCAACAAACCCAAGCGAGTTTTATTCTTATGTTCTAAACTCCTATTTTTTAGTTAGAAATAATTAAATGATCAGCTATGAAAACAAGAGGCTAAGTTTTGTAAAATAAATACGAGCATGAGCAATGTGCGTGCGACTTCATCACGCTTTTTACCGTCTTCGAAGAGTTGCTTCCATGACTTATGCACGTGTATCATTACCGAGGAACGAAACCTCAATCAAAAGCGCAAATTGTGTTGAAATGAGTTGTTTTACGTTTGTCGATGTCTTGACGGTAATTTAACTGATGCAATTTCAGTCTTAAAAAGGACGCAACTATGCAACAAAAATCGTGCTTACAATCCATTTACTGCGCGACTGTGAGAGAATGCAGCTACTCATGTCGTTTGGTGTCCCACGTGACATTTCCCGCCACTAGACCCCCTTAGTGTTAAAATGTCATCACCTACAAATCCGATTGAAGCACGAACGGCACACAATTAAAGGGTCGTTTAAAATGAGAAACAATTTTAAAGCCCTTTTGTCTAATAAAAAGTCAATCATAACAATAGGCAAAGTTTGATAACTGATGTAAGTATATACCGCACAAGTGAATATTACCTTTCGCGCGCGCTGAATTGGCTAGCTCGAAGGTGATTAGCCAAGTACTATTCACTCCGAGCAGCCGACGAGAAACAAGACGGCTTTCCGTTTCGCCTTGATTACTTGAGAGGAAATTATTTCGCTAAACAAGGCGGCTGTAAAAAATAAATAAATAAATAAATAAATAAATAAATAAATAAATAAATAAATAAATAAATAAATGACAACAAAGTTTGGTTAGCGGCATTAAATGGTAAGTTATTTAATTTTTTGAACCTGACATATTCTTAGCCGAAAAATGAAAATACAACCCTTTGTTTACGAAAACTGCCGAGCACTAAAATAACAATGAAAACAATGAAACGTAATATTTTTAAGCATGGTTTTAACAACGAGACGAATTTCACAGAAGAATAGAGGAAATGACACTGTAGGAACTAAACAAGTGTGTCCAACAATTTTAATTGTCTGCACGAAAGCGAGATGGAACTTTGTACAATAGGAAATCGCTTACCGCGTGGCGCGCGAGATTTGAAAATTCCGTACCTTTTTTCGGTATATTGTTAGAAATAAAACAAGTTTTTGGTCCACCTAGTTACTTAACTTGTGTTGTATGTACTAAAACAATTATTCACCTCCACTTCGGTGAATAATTGTTAAATAATCTGAAAATAGAAAACGAATATGGGCAAAATACGGTCCTCGCCGGCTCGCGCTAGTAATAAGTTAGTTTCCGTGTTTTCGTGGTCATCACCAGACAGACCAAAGCTGGCAAGATTCCTATCTTCTCGGGAATTTAAAGAAACTGGTAGGAACAGCGGAAAACCTGAACGGTTCAGGAAAAAAAAAAACATCTCAGCACGTACTACTCTTGAAGCTAACGTACTACTCGAACAGTCACAATAATCAATCACCTTCACTGGATTCCCTCTTAAAATGAAGTATACACTGTATATCGATCAATGTGCTCTGGTCTACAAAAGTTATATTAGTTATAAGTTATATGTTATTGGTTATTGTTACTTTGCCTTTACATCCTTTGTTGTTATACTGCATACATATAACAAGAAAAGGTTTTCGAAGAAAATAATTAAAAAAAAAGGTTTCTCTTTAGGAATTCTTGTGGCTTAGATCAATGGAGAAAGGAGAAGTCTTTCTCTATCTGCTCGGTCGTTCAGCTGTTCATCTGATTTCTTGAGTTCCTTCATTCGGTTTTTCGTTCGTTCGTTCGTTTTCACCGGTAAGCGCTCGATGGACTGTTTGATCATTCGGTTATTCGTTCGCTTGTTCTTCCGCTTGTGCGTACGTTAGCATTTTTGGTTTGTTAACAATTAAATTTAACCGATTAAAAGTTGTATTGAAACATTTTCATATGTTCCAAAATTTATTAAAATCCACTTTGACGAAAGACAAACTTTTGATCTGTAGTAACTGCTCCTTGATCTCTCGTTTTTAATCCCTGCATCCTCTGCTGGCTCAAGCAGTTTAAGGCCTGGGTTTGAAGAGTGTTCAGAAATTATGAATGATCCCCTATATCTTCGGTTTGTCTGCCTAAAACAGGATGAAATTTTCCCTGAATATTATACTTGATGTTTTCTTTTGCCTTAACGTATAATTTTGATCACGTGACATATCACGTGACCAAAAAATGAGAATTTCGTAAATCGGCGATATGGCGGCGAATTTTCTTTATAAAGATAACTGAATTAGTGTTTCTGAAGCAGATTTTAAATATTTAACTTTCTACGTTTGGAATGACTGTCCTTAAGGTTTTAAATTGGAGAAATTAACGATCAAAGGTTGAATTGTGGACTAAAAAATGACCTTTGCCCTGATAATTTTTTTCTGGAGAACAATGGACGATCATTCCAAACGTGAAGCGATGGAGATATTTAATCTTTATTAGAAACGCGTTTTTGTTTGATGTTATCTCTTAAAACCGTCGCCTACCTGTCAAATCTTTGCTTTTTTTCACAAAAATGATCACGTGACATGTCACGTGATCTATAGCACTACTTATTATGCTTAGAAATTTTCAGAATGATGAGATCTTTTTATCTTCCAAATTTCAGTTCAGTGCCATTGAATTTGTTAAAGTTATCTAGAATTAACCATTTTTCCTCTTAAAGGCCTTGACCCAGGCCTTAAACTCCTTGAGTGGCCTCGGTACTAAAAGACGGCCGACAATAAAAATGTTATCCACTTTTTGCCTCTCAGTATCCATGGCATCATCGTTGTCTGGTTCCTTCGTATTTGTGTTTTAGTTACGTTTTTCCCGGCTTGGCATTGAACATTTCTTGACACCAACAGTGCACTTTCCTGTACGTAGCTCCAAATTTTCTAAGCCACACAGGAACTTTCTGATGAACTCTCTTAGACTAATGGGATACAAGTGAAATGCTGTTCTCAAACCGACTTTGTCGCCGTCCGCCTAAAATAAAAATCCAATCAAACTCAAAGTATTTTTTCTAGAAATACTTCGTCTAGACCTATGTCCTAACAAAGTCTTTGAATTTTCGATTTTTTTCATTTTGGACACCTCCAGGCGAAATTTCTGGATTCCTGCTCTTAATAGTCGGCTTTAAGGAATTCTTAATTAGTGCAAACAGAAAGTTAAAAGGATATCAAAGTGTACGAAGACAGGTATTTCACCATTCTTTCACCTGGTATCTCAGAATGATATGCTTTTAATACATTTGATTTATTTACCCTCAAACATGTCTGCATACTGTCGGTTAAGGCAGGAGCAAATAGGTTCTATATCGGAGCGTTCATGCAGTTTCTCGAAAATATGGATGAATTTACTGACGGTAAGCAATTCGTCAATTTGCACCACAATCGTCAGCTGCTGTCACAATTTATTTTTTCCTCGCGTCATTTTCAATTGCACTACAGCAGTTAATTGCCTGTATTATTGATGTCGCCCCCATACTGTTTTTAACTATGTTTCTTATTTCAAACGCAAGCGCTCCCCGGGAATCCTTTTCGCAGTTTAAGACTTATTTTGACGTTTAATGTTAATGCATCACAAAATATATGGCAATATATACAAGCGCCTTTCTGCAGCCAATAAGAGCGATCCATGGTTTTAATTCTTAATCTGAGATGAAACCTGTTTCTTGCTGAAGAAACCACCCATATCTTGTTGGTCTCGTATTGACCAAGACTACACACAGTGAATTATTGTTCGGGATCAAGTTGGTCCTTGTTCGAGTATGGCAGTTTGTTTCGTCTCCATTCTTGATTTCCTATTCCTCTGTTGTCTTTGGGGAGCTTGGCTGCAATTCAGCACTGATGCCCAACAAGGTTAGAAATAAATTTTGGCACAATTTAATCGTTGGTTGTCTTTAAGAGCTAAATAGAAGGAGTCACTAAATATACAGTTTTTGGTTGATTTTGGATGCGCCAGAGTTTTAGCTGTTATCATGTTGTAAATATGGAAAAAATTTCAGTCCTTAAGCCATGAAGTTTATTAAGAAAACTTTTTAGCTTGTTGTTACAGTAGGGACAAAATAAAAAATTGTTCCGCTTTCCTTCAAGAAAGTTTGTACTTCTATAGACAGCATGAAGGGATTTTCGGTTCAGTTTTATAGTGTCCATTGTGTCTTTGAATAAAAGGCGTATAAAGTAATCTTGGTGTCAAGCTAACTCGTCAAACATAAAGTTGGAAGTTTACAGCTGCCCATATAAAATACATTTGTACTCGGCTTTTGAACTTAATTTTTTTGGACAAATTGTATTCTTACAACGATTCGCACCGCTAGTACTTCGGTTTAAACTTAATGAACCTCGTAGACCCAACAAAGAAACATTAACTACAAAATGCAAGAATGTAGCAGATAACACTATCTTAAAACGCTCGGTTCAAAACGAGAAAATGTTCCGGCCTCCCAAAAAGTCTCACTTTTTTCATATAACTCTATATGTAAATAAATAACACTACGATGGGTTGTTTGTGCAGCTGGATCATGATTATTTCGATACTGTGTTAAGAAAAGTTTCTTCAAGATGATTTTCGCGCTGAGTTTGTTGTGAATTTAGAGGTGAAACTCAGCTGCATATTCGGTTCAACACTAAATTAATGAAGATAAATAGTTTAGATTAACACAAACGGAGAAACGTAGACGATCATTTATCTCTTGACTTTTTCCCCCTGAATTTTCTGCTCTGTTTTAAAAGGAGTTAAAGTAAGTAAAAAAGAAGTCTTTTAGGAAGACAATGTACGAAATAAATTTCTGATACAGGTGCGCCGAAATTAGGTATGTTTTATATTTCAAAAACAAAAACAAAATTTCGAAATACATTTCATCCCGCGTTAACGTAGTAATTCAGTTTGTTGAAGAAGTTGAAGAAAAAGTGTCTTATTAGACGCGTTCATCGTATTAAAGAATTGAAAAGTGATATGAAAAACATGGTGCAAGCTCAGAGTATTATATCACTGAGCATATTAGCACAAAACGGCCACTGACCGAGGACACAATTTTGTAACCTGTATTGATCAAAATATTTTTTATCTTTAACACGGTATTTCATGCTACGTTGAAGACCTTTTTATTTTTATTATGAAGCTCAATATCAACGTATCCCACGAAGGAAACTTTCCTGACTAAAAGCCGTAAATATCAGTCAAGGACTTTCCATGTCGTGTATAAGCTGCAAAGAGACCATACTTTTATGTTCATTCCTTGAAGTTATCCGTTCTTCAAATTTACCGGTTATTCGACGTAATGTTCCGTTCTGAGCCATCACATTTTCAGAACAA